>NC_092804.1:109866798-110126798 GCF_040954645.1 Diabrotica undecimpunctata | reverse complement strand
GAAAGATATTAAGACTGTACAGAAAAAAGAATTAGAACAGTTAGAAGAAAAATTTGAAATGGCGCTACAAGAAGACAGGAAGGAAGTAGAAAGAAGATTAAAGCAAAATGAAAAACAAATGGCAGAAATTGAACTAAGAGGGGTAGAGAGAAAAGAAGTTATCATCCATGGAACAAGCGAGTCGAAAATACAGTTTGGCGGGGATATTCGGAAAACACAGCCAGTACCGTTTGTTAAAAATTTGAAAACCAAATTACAACATATTAGATATTTTGACGATTGCAAAGAAACAATTAGAACCCATTTGAAAGAAGGAGCAGCGTTATGGTATGAAAGCAAGGAAGATGAGTTTGAAAATTGGACAGATTTTGAAAATAAATTTCTCAACTATTTCTGGGGGAAAAATAAAAAGAGAGAAATCAACCAAGAGCTACAGAATGGAAAATATCACGAAAAAATGGGAATATCTGAAGAAAGATATGCTTTGCAGATATATAACAATTCAAAATATCTAGAATACAAATATTCTACCGAACAGCTGGTAGAAATGATCAGCAGACATTTTGAGGAAACGTTGGAAGATCACGTGATTTTGAGAAACTATCAAGATATTGATAGTTTGTGCCAATTCCTTCAATTAAAAGAAGCGAAAAGAAAAGAAATGAGAAATAGAAGACAACATGACCAATATAATGGACCGGAAAGAAGGTATTCATCAAATTATGACCAGAGAAACCGACATCCCAGATCAACAAACGAATATAGGCCGAGAAATTACAATAATTACAATAGACAACAAAATTACGATAACCGGAATGATACACAAAATAGAACAAATGAAAATCACAACAGGAATATAGATGCACAAAATCCTCCGAATAGGAATACTAACAAACAAAGGGACGATAGAAATAACCAGAGCTTCCAACAACAAATTAGAAGGGAGATGAATCATGTAGCAATAGGAAACGAAAGACAAATTTCTAATTCTAATCTAATATTTTTTAAATATATATGTATATATATATTATATATATATATATATATATATATATATATATATATATATATATATATATATATATATATATATATTGCATGAGGTATTTTTCCTCTAACTCTAAAGTCTCCCACAATTTAAAAAGAGGTTTATAATATAATTGCAATTGAGATTGATCTGTGTGTTTGGGCAACAGTCAGAGTTTAGTTTGATTTTTTTGGATATCTTAAGGTCATCTAATTGGCTCATAAATCTAAAAATTTTATGTGGGATGTTATGTAAAATTTTAATGTTTTTGGTAGAAGAAAAGGAATGACTATTAAATTTAATGTGATGTCCAAAGTTTTATTTATCTGTGTTATTGAGAAGCTCTTTGATTCATTGAGCCAGGGTTGAAAATGGACTTGATTTTATTACAAAGTATTCTTAATATTTTTCTGAAATTCTTCCTAAACAAGAATCTGTAAATAAATGTAGTATTCGTTTTGTTTTCCGCATTAAAAGCTTGGTTTAGTCTCTTTTTGAGCATTGACCTTCTAATGACATGATTAGAGAAGAAGGAGGAAAACCATTGTTGGTTACTATTTGTTTAATAATTGTGATTTTTTAGTTAGTTTTCCTGGGACATAGGGATGTTAAGAAGTCCATGGACATAACACTGAAAAGCTGCCATCCTATGTTAAAAAGAATGGATGATGTTGGTATCATATCATCAGTTTGGGTAGGTTTTCCAAAAATTAAAAATTCTAATATAGAAAAAGTAGAAGAGGACAAAAAATTCTTTTTAATGGTTAAATTTAAAAAAAATGGTTGTGTGATTCTGAAGGTGGGCCTTATATAAAGGCTAAATAAATATCATCTACATATCTATACCATAAGATTATTTGTGGTTGAGAAAGAACAAAAGTATTTTCTAGAGAGTTGAGAAAAAGATCTTCAACTAGGAGAGAAAGTGGATTTCCCATTGTTAAACCTTCTGGTTGTCTATAAATTTTATCGTTAAAGATAAAGAAGTCTTAACCTTTAACTACGGGCGCCCCTCCATTAGTCATAACTACGTGCGCGGTGTATTATGTACACCACCGACTAAAAACGCAAATAAAAGCCACAACTAGGTATTTTTAGTAAATATATTGTATATAATAAATGTAGGCATATATTTAGGAGAATGTCTTAACATAAAAAATAATACATAACGAAAATATAAAGACTAGCAATAAATATAAGAACAAAAACCCAACCACTTCTTTTTCTCTAAAAATAACCTTCTTGAGATTTTTGTATATTAGCTTAACATTAAAAATATTATAAAACTAGTATATAAATCTAAAAACTAGGAGTAAATAATCATTCACAAATGAACATATTTGAGAATATGTGTGCTATTCACTTTCGTTTTCTTCCTCGTTTGCGTCTACTAAATTACAATTTGCACAAATTGTAACAGAGTGCTCTTTACAAACCATTCTATTACATTTGTTGCAAGATATTGTTGTAACTCTATTTTTGCTCCTTCCACAACAATGGCACCTCCCCCATTTTTTTGCTGGTGGTTCTTCATCGTGGTCGTCTTGTACGTTTTTGTATTTCTTCAAGAATATTTTTAAATCCAGAGGTAAACTCTGTATTTCCGCCTTCTCAGAAAGATGAGGTCTTATCAATGCCAATGATAATTCTTTTAGAAAAACTATTCTATATTTTTGAGGATTGTCGATGTTGACAGCATTGTACAGGATCTGGCTGTTAATTCCGGCAATATTCAGGAGTTGAAAAAACAATGCCATTGGCCATCTTCGTGCCTTCGGGATACCGAATAGGTACTGCACATTTTGTCTACAGTATCTACGCCTCCTTTATGTGAATTATAGTCTAAAATTATCATTGGTTTTCCTGTTTCGGGATCTACTGTAGAATTACTGTGCATGGTAGATAGGAGAATGACAGCTTTATTTTTTTTTGTTGTGTAGGATACAATGGTAACTTCTTTTTGAAAACCAAAAGTGGATGATCCAATTGGTGTGTTTTTTCTTGGTAAAAACTCTGGAGGTAGTTCCCTTTTATTTCGTTTAAGTGTGCCAACCATCGTTATCTTTTCCTTCAAAAGGTCAATTGCCAACGGATAACTCGTATACCAATTGTCGCATGTTAAATTACGGTTTTTACCTTTCCAAGGTTAAAGCAGGCGATGGGTAATATCCGTTGGTGTGTTAGATTTTTTGTAGGGCCCTTCCGGTTGTTGACCACAATACACCTCAAAATTGGTGACATAAAAGGTCTGCGCGTCACATAACACAAACACTTTTAAGCCCTACTTTGCAGGTTTACTTGGAATGTATTGCACAAAGTTGCATCTACCTCTAAAAGGTATCAACATTTCATCGATAGTCATTTCTTCTCCCAAGGAATAGTTGCTGCTACAGTTTTTCATAAACGTATCAAGAGTAAAGCGAATGGCAGCAAGTTTGTCAATTGATTTTCGGTCCTTTCGAGTATCTTTGTTGTCAAACCTAAGAACAGTAAGCAAAAATAAAAATCGATCTGCGCTCATACAGGCTCGAAAGATTTCTGAGCCGGTACCATCTTTTGTCCACAATTTAAGGAAGTGTGTATGATTTTGTTTTTTAGTCCCTGCAAGAAATAATAATCCTAATAATGCTATGATTTCCTGTTTAGTCGTATCTTTAGCCCGTCTTGGCCGTTCATAATTTAATCGCATTTTTGCAATCTGCAAATTTGTACATTCAACTATATTTTCTATGATTTCATTTGTAAAGAGTTTTTCAAAAGCACTTAGTTCCGTAGTAACATCTCTCGCACAAACTGTTGGCCCAGGAAATATCTTGACAATATTTTTTGAAGGAGTTTTAGTAAATTTGCTAAGAAGAGATTTCTTATACCATTTAGTTTTTCTGTCTTTTGCTATAAAATAATCATTGTCTTCATCAAGATCTGAACTGTTTTCAATGTTACTGTTTGTGTCCGAGTCAATCGTATATTAATTTTCGTCATTCAGATCAACTTCTGATTCAGTGTCGTGCTCCGTTTTTTCTATTAGCTCGTCGTCTGAAGTATCTGGGTCTCCACCAAGATTTCATCAGATTCTTCCTCAAATATAGCTTGAGCCATAGCTCTAAGTTTATCTTCTGAGAGTTTTTGGGGACTTCTTACTGGTACACGATCCCTGCAAAGTAAATATTTTGTAGTACCTCTCGATTTATAAATGTTACGAGAAATATATAGAGGCAACGTTTGTAATTTTTATTATTTATTTCTAATTAATATTTCAAAGAGACATGACCGTATTGCTATGGAAGAAAGAACATGAAAAAACAAGACCACAAAAACAACTAGAAGATCGTTAAATAGTCCAATAATAGGTACTCACAAATATCCAAATAGATAACGGTATATTAAGTTATGAGAAAATGCTAAAATAAAATATTTGATCAAATGTATTATCATAAAACTAGTTTTATTATAATAATATGAAAGTTTTATTAAAATTTTAATAACAAATTACAAATTCTTTTATTGAAAACGTTGCATTTAAGCTTTTGTTACATATAAGTCGCTATACATTAATAATGCTATTTTTTAGTAGATAAACGTAATATAAATCTCACAAAATTTACTTACATAACTAGGTGCTTGGTGTACTACATACATCACTGGTAAACTTCTCCTGAATTTTTCCAACCGTCAGTCTATCTCTGCAGCAATCAATTTTACAACTGTTGAGGTTTATAGCTGACACATCAGAGATAGGTTAGGTAGAGGGACACGTGCGCAACCAGTGCTTATCAAAAATAGCGGCCAATTTAGTGCGACTGGTGTACTGAGTACACCGTAGCCCGTAGTTAAAGGTTAAGAAAGACAGAATTAAAGTAGAGAAGTAATTTGTGAACATTTATTGGGGTCGATGATTTTTGCGAGTAAGTAGGTTAATTGAAGAAATTTTGGAAGTTAAATCTAAAGCATTGGTGACAGTATATTTGGGAGCATAATTAATTAGAACTTGAAAAAGAGTATTGATAAGTTTTGCTATTGGAGTATGGAAAAAAACGACCGATAGTTAGTTTTGTAGAAAGCTTAAAAAATGTTTTTGTATTTTTTCACCAAATGAGATGTCTCCTAGTAATGATAGTTTAAATACTTGACTTAAGTGAAACATTGTTAACTTTAAATTGTTATTTATATCATTGTTCTATTGTAGCATAGTTCTAAAGATGGCTTCGTAAGCCGAAAGCGCTTAGCTAGGAATTAAATGGTTACAGACTACACAAATATTTTCTTTTTTCCATTCAATGTCAATGTAAATATGTTTCATATTTTTTAAGTAAAGATTTAAATTTGGCTTGTCTTTATTTGATAAGAGCATACTGCTTGTAAAATTGTCGACACTAAGTTAGTTAAGTCAGCACTGTCTGATACATCTAAAGCTGCATCAATAATCAAATGTGGTAAATAGATAGCCAAAATCAAATATTAATGCTACTGTATTACGCTGATGTTTTTATGCTGATGATTTGGTCATTCTTTTTGACTTGGAAGTTATACTCGCTACAAATATGTTATCTAGAAAAATATATTGACCAAAACCAGTTAACTGTAAATGTTTGCAAAACCAAAATCCATTCTTTTTTCCAAAGCAGTCAATTTGCAGTAGGGGTGTTAAATTTTTATATACGAGGGAAACAATTGAAGTTGTCCACAAATTCATATACCTAGGTGTCACCATTTTTGGAAGCAATGGCCGAATTAAATAGAAAGAGCAAAATACAGAATTTGCAGTATGATGGGTTTAATAGCTAAAACTATAATACGAGGCTTGTTTTTTACGTAAGTACCGTTTTTGAATTAAAAAAACACATGTAAAGATATGGCAATAATTTTATTTTTACATGAAAGCCTGTATCTTAATCTACTTTTCTACATAATTTCCGTGAATATTGAGGCACTTGTCATAACGTGGCACCAGTTTTTGAATACCCTCCTGATAAAATTCTGCCGCCTAACTTGTTAACCACTGCATCACAAATGTTTTGACTTCGTTATCGTCTTGAAGACGCTGACCGCCCAGGTGTTTCTTCAAGTGCTGGAACAAATGGTAGTTGCTGGGCGCCAGATCAGGGCTGTATGGAGGATGATCTAGAGTTTCCCATTTAAATGATTTGATGAGCTCTTTGGTCTGATTAGCCACATGTGGACGGGCATTGTCATGCAGCAAAACGATACCCTTACTCAACTTGTCACGTCTTTTGTTCTGAATTGCACGACGCAGATTTTTCAATGTCTCACAATAAGACGCTGCATTGATTGTCTCATTACGAGGCAGAAACTCCACTAGTAATACTCCTTTTCTGTACCAAAAAAACTGTGCACATGATTTTCCGGGCAGAAATTGTTTGCTTAAACTTCACTCTTTTGGGTGATGATGAATGTCGCCATTCCATGGATTGTTGTTTCGATTCTGGTGTAATGTAGGCCACCCACGTTTCGTCACCAGCAACAATTTGGTCTAAAAAATCTTTACCTTCACTGTGGAACCGCTTAAGGAAAGTCAATGCACTGCCTAAACGTTGGGATTTGTGCAAATCCGTCAACTATTTTGGAACCCAAGGTGAACACAATTTCCGGTAATTCAAGTTCTCGGTAACAATGCGATACAAAACACTACGAGAATACTGGTGAAAGCAGTCGGACAATGATGAAATTGTAAAGCGTCTGTTTTCTCTCACCTTTTCGTCCACTTTCTGCACCAAATTTTTATTACCGACCGAAGGACGCCCACTCCGTTCTTTATCATGCACATTTGTGCGGCCATCTTTAAATGCTCTCACCCATTTCCTTACCATTCCATCACTCATAATGTTTTTTCCGTAAACTTCAACGATCTCACGATTAATATCGATCGGTTTTAGGCCTTTAGCACTAAGAAATCGTATAACAGCTCGTACTTCACAATCAGCGTGACTCACGATTGTTGGAGGCATCTTAAACACTGGAGTAAACACGTATACAATGAAGAATCAGACTGTAATGGCGTCAGTGCGTAGACAATAAATGTAGGTAACTAGCGCTCATGCGCAAAACGCCGACCGTAGCGCTGCGGCGGCGGAATCGCAAAACGGTACTTACTTGAAAAACATGCCTCGTTCATTATTGGACATCTCGTGTGCAACTTTTCTATTAATTGGGGAATAAGAATGATATGACGACCAGTTGAAAATTGGGGAATAAGAATGATATGACGACCAGTTGAAAATAAATACAAATAGCGTTAAAAAAAATCTTTTACATCTTAGTATAAATACACGTAATTATGCTGTTAAATTGGAAACAGGAAGAGTCAAAATGTCTTTCAATATTTGCAAGCTTACATATTCTAAATTGGCTCATCAAGCTATCACAAATGCACAATCTAAGACTTCCTCTTATTTGTTTTATGCGTCAGCTTCCATTTACTTCGGTAAATAATTTATTAAATAACAACATATACAACTGGCTTTCACAGCTTAAGCAATATTGTCAAATATGAGACCATAAATTATCGTGGGAGAAAAACATTTCAAACTGTCTGTTAAAATACAAAAAAGCATGTTAAAAAAATATAAGGATATGCTTTATCAAGAAGACATGCAAGAAAATTTACTACAAACATCTTAACTATTTACAAACATTTATCGGTAGAATTACAGTATGTAGAATTTCAAAATCCTATAAAATTCATTCACACGACATGTGTTAAAATTTATCTATAATGGTATAATATATCATATTCAATATCTTAACATATGGCCTCTCTTAACAATTGCACCGACTTTATTTAGTTTTCTTAATGATGTCACCATAACGTCTGTAACAGCAATTTCAATATAGGTCGGGAACATTATTACTTAATTAAAATAACTAAAAATATCGATTTTTTTTTACTTTCCTAACTGGTCACTATGAAATTTCGATTGCTAAAGCCCAATCTGCAAAACCTATGGCATGAAATTTCGGTTTTAGAGTTTTGATAACAAATGTGAGCCATTTGAAATATGTCTAAAAACGCTAAATCTAAACTTTTACATTACAAATGATATAAAACATTTAAAACTGCATTTTTTCGATTACATAAGTACGTTTTTCTACCCTATAACTTATAAATGTTTAAATTCAGCGATTTTTAGGGACATTTGAAATGCCTCACACTTATTGCGAAAAATCAAACCCAAAAAATAAAGTCATAGGTCTTGAAAATTGGACTTGTTGACTAGTAGACTATAGTCACCCGTTAATAGAAAAATAATAAATTTTAATGAACAAAAATTGCGCAACGTTTATGTATTTAACACTTTTATAGAAACTGACTTTAACCCATTAGCGCCCAATTTTTTTTTTTTTTTGAAAATCTTTACTTTTAGGGTTAATTAAATGAAAATGTTAATAATTTAATCCAAAAAAATAAGTTTTTCGGTTTTGTCTTTTTTTAAAAAAATTACATGGTGTTACCATATGGTAACGCTGGGCGCTTAAGGAATTTTTAGGATCGTTGAAATAAAAATTTTTAATTTTTTTAAATGTTTATTGAGAATATTTTTATCGTCTGGTGTGGTATCCTATAAAATAATTAACACACAAACCAACGTTGCATTTTTGGCACATTGTTCGTCCAGATGTTGTACATCCTTCACCAGCACATCGCCTTCTACTGCTTGGTGTAATGAAATGATCGATGCGATCAAAACGAAGATCTGGCAAGTTCTGTCTATGTAGAGTAGGTCTTCCTGTATATAAGGGAGGAATTCCATATCTTGCGAGAAGAACTTGGGCCAATTCTCTCCTAAACGATAGCAAGGATATATCTTTTTTATTTTTTTTTATATAAATGCCATGAATTATGGACTGCAACATCCAACAACCATGTTACAATTGGCCAGTACCATTTTTTACTGCGAATTGCTACTCGGTAGGTTGAAGCACCTTGATCTATCAAGTTGGTACCCCCCATATTTTTATTGTATTCAGCAATACAGTGAGGCCGACTTACTTGAATATGGCGTTTTTCTTCATGAGAAAATCTTTTTACCGTGCCCAATGCTGAACCACCACAACTCGTAGATGCCATTGTGACAACAGAGTTATCTTTCCATCGCACCAGTAAGATACCGCTGTTTTTTTTTATTGTATGTTGTGAATAGCCACGATTTCTTTTAGAAAACTCCTTCTTTTTTTCAAGAGACAGCTAGATGGAATTCTGTTTTCTCTAATTGTTCAATTGTGCCGTACCCCAAAAATCGTAGGTAACTAAATAAATTAATCCTGAAAATAGGTTGTCAACGTGTAAATTGTAGTGTAAATCTGAGTGATTTATCTCTTCAAGCATTCGCACCAAAGGGGATGAACACTTGCCAAAAAGTTTATCGTATTGTTCATTTGAACGTGGATTCTTCCTTGGTATAGGTCAAAGTTTACCAGATATCCAGTAGAAGTATTAGCGACCACATTTTATAACCAAAGCGGATTAGTTTATTTCGTATAAATTGTTTACATTGATGGCGGCCATAATACTTTATCATAGACTCGTCATATAATAGATTTTTTATTGGAACAAAATTTTCAAGACATTTTGTTTTTACTCTGTCAATCAATGGTCGAATTTTCCATGCTTTGTCACTAATATTAGGCTTTGTATTATCTGCGAAATGCAAAAACCTTTGAATTTGCAGAAATCTATTTCGTCTCATTGAATTAGAAACTAAAGTGTTCTTTACATCATCATGAGTATCCCAATACATTCTCTTTGATGGTAATGGATTGTACCCCGATAGCAGGAGAATACCTATAAAACAACGTATTTCTCCAGATGTAATGCATGGGTCAGTTTGGTTTACAAATTGTGCATATCGTTGGGATTCTTCCGCTAAGTAGTTTACTGTCTCATCATCGAAAAATATACTGAACATATCAAGACATGATAGATTTTCATACCTAGAATAATCTTCTTCTGGAAACGAAAAACTTGCAGACTGTAAGTCTCCTTGAACCCAAGCACAGTTTTTCATTAATACATCTTTTCTTACATTTTGCCATAGTTGAAACGATGCTCTAGTTTCTCTTTCGGGTGTCTCCACTACTGCTTGTAACTGTAATAGAAATAAATTTTAAACCTAAGCAAATTAAAAAATTACTGGTTATACTTACATCTGTCTGCACTTCTTCATTGTCAGTGCCGATCCTTTTGTTGCTAGAAAGTTGTATTTCTGCTTGCGCTCGTAGCTGCCTACCTGTAAAAATAAACAATTATAATATGTACGTATATCATTATTTGTACAACTAAGCACCTGTTAGGTTATTTATGAATCCACCTTCATCTTCATTCGCAGAATCCTCGTCTGTATCAGCACCATTTACATCTGGCGGTGTTATAAAAATATTATCGACTTGCTCAGCTAATTTTTCGTCACCGTAAACTATATCTAGCGCTTCTGCTAACGAAAATCCACGACTGAAAAAAAATTAAATTATGACTCCGTAAGCGCCCACCGCAACCATATGGTAACGGCGTACTTTGACTATTCCTACCAAATTCGCTACATTTAATTGTTGATAAAATACAACAATTTATAATAAGTTTCAGTATAATAAACTTAGTTTTTTTTAAATATGCAAATATAGTTACTAGAAGACTGTCAAAAATTACTTACGCAAAACGGACGTCCATCTTTTTCTATAAACTCAAACCACACTGTTATATGATTATCTCTCGACGGTTGAAAGAAGACTAAAATACGAATCCGTTACGTTTTATGGGTGCCTGAAGTATTCCTAAAAACGATAGTTTTCAAAATATGTCGCTGACTAGTTCCATGGCGTACCGCAGAATTTTAAAAATCATGTGTTTTACGTTACCATATAGTAACGGTGGGCGCTAATGGGTTAATTGAGACAAAATGCAAAAATTACGTTAGTCAGTTGGACTCTTCAGCTTTTTGATTTTTGTCGATAGTACACACTAATCAAGATATATCGAATTTTACGTCAAATTGATACAAATATTATTTAAAATTGATTTATTATTAATATTTATACAATATTTTAAGTATTAATTAACACAAAAAGTGCTAACAAATATTTTTGTTTAAAATTGTCTGAGCTACATTTTTTATTTAAATAACATTTTTTTTACGAAGCACAGATTCTTGGTTAATCAATTTTTTTCCCTAAGGGGCGAGGAGAAGCCAGGGTAGAAATAGTAAACTTTTTGCATATTTTGGGGTCACAAATTTTCTTTCTTTTCATTTTTGCTTCATCTTCAGATGGTAACCTACAGCTTGGAATACGATTTTGTCTAACAGTCCCTAGGGAATATACACCTTTGTTAGCAAGATAATGAAGTAGAGGTAATGAAGTATAATAGTTGTCAAAGCAAACAACATAATTCTGATTTTCGGGATAATCCTAGATAATCTGACAATTACATTGGCACTTGCTCCTAGCTCTGGTTTATTTACCCGACAATTCCTTCTATCGTTTTCTGTACCAGTGTATACTTTGAAATTGTAGGAATATCCACTCACACCGCATAAAACGAAAAGTTTATATCCCCACTTGTGGGTTTAGCGGGCATGTTTTGTTTCATATAGTACCTTCCTTTTGAGGCGCACATTTGCTCATCTACTTAAAGCTTTTGTTCCAATGGTATGCTTTGGAATTTGTTCAAATTCAAATTCAACGATCGACAAGAGGCCGTAATTTATGAAAATGATCTCGATCCACATCATTTTGATCCAAACTCGTATTGTCGTTGAAATGTATATATTTCCTGATAAATTCGAATCTTTTCTCACTTATTAAGTTTTTTTTTGCGGATAGCCTAGGGACTGGACCAATAACTACGACAATGAGGCATGTAAACTAGGGACATATAGATACAAATTCATAGGTATTGATTTATATCTACGGTGGTCAGTCCAGCAGGTTTATCGGATCCTTTTAAATAACATATGAATTGGACTCTGATACAATTTTTTCGATCAACTGATTGTCAAAAAAGTAGTTAAGAAAAGCGTAGGGTGTTGACAAATTCACTATAGAATTAGGAAGGTTGGTATATCCTCCAAAAGTCTTCGCAATTTCATCAATGTATAGGTTTCTTTTCTTCATAATACATTTTTGATTATGGTAGTGATTGGCTCTAACTCAACATCGACATTGACGATAGTTGGTTCCTCATAGGTTCTATTTGTTGGCCTGAAAACTCTGTGACAGTAACCCCATCTTTAAACTGTACTGGTAAGCTTTGAATATCAATATTCTCATCAGGATCTAAGTTAGTCTCATCTCTAAAGCTTTCTTCAGAGTCGCTATTTCCTAAGTCGTCATCTCTGCTTTAAAAATTTGCTGCCAACTCCTCTAATTCACGCTATGACAAAGCTCTTTTACCATCCATAATGTCCCTGTAAAAAACGCAATTTATCAGTTCTGATACAATCGTAAAAAGAGGCGAATGAATTGTGAAAAAATTATTTGTAAAAATTTATACAACTTACCTTTTAAACAAAGGTCATACAGTCAAAATAAAACAATTATGAAAAAATGATAAAAACCACCAAATATGAAGAGCTATAATACGTACTCAATGCGAATAGACACTTGACAGACGACTAACAAAATTTACGCGCGAACTAAAACGATTGCGGGATATGCAACCTTATTTTCTAGTACGTAAAGATGATCACCTATCAGATTTAATAAGAACCGCAGCGACGGCTTTAAATGCACACAATTTAACGAAGCGATTACTTAAATAGTTTGTAGCAGATCTGCTACATTGCGCAGTATGTATAGGGTTAAATAAATTAGCTTAAGTTTCTTATCTATTTAGTTGATGTTTATCATCTGATCTTTAATTAATATTACCATTTAATATTTTTTTAAATAATGTACTATTTTTAAAATTTGAATAAAAAATGTAAATAAAATGTTTTAAGATGCAATTCCTGTGGCTCAGTGCTAGATCATGTCTACCTTTCCTCGATTTTCAAAACATATTTATTAATTTTTAATTGTGTCTTTAGTTTGTAAAACACTGACAGGTTGGTATGCCCTTAAATGTAGAAATATTTTAAGTATCTAATACGTCTATATAATTTAAAAAAAACGCTTGTGTAACTCTAGTATGAGTTTAAAAAATTCAATTTTAAAATCTATTGTTAATAATTGAAACAAAAACTCTTATTAAAATGTTAAAAAGTTAGATAACAAGGTTGTTACATGACTGTTATCATTTCAAGTACTTCATAAAGTGAAAAACATAAAATGGTAATACACGTGACTAGTTTCCTACATGTGCCAAGTCCATATTATTAAGGCCTTTACGGCAGCGAAATTGGCGTGTTCGACAACGTGACCGTTTTCAAAATGATTTAAATTTCAAGTTACGTAGTGGAACTCAATCGGAAATATTCTGAGATTACCGGGAATATTATAAAAAGAAGTAGTTATTTACCAGTTTACAAATGTTCGGAATAAATAAAAACTTTTGAACAATAATTGTTATAAAATATCAAAATATTGCACATAGCTTTTATAACATGTTCATTATTCACCCTAAAACAACAAATAGTTGGTAAGTCTGATCAACTTAAAATTTATAAAACTGGTCAATTGCCTTGACTTTTTCTTCTTCTAACATAGTGCCGACTTCACTAATAAAGGTTGGCTTTAACCTTTGAAAATTGTTTTTTGATCTTTGACTTTTCTTAAAAGTGTCTGCATGTTTAAGCCCCAAGTCGCGAATATTTTATATCCAAGATATTTGTCGTCTACTAGAATCCTGTTTTGCTTCAATTTTATCTTTTATAGCCAGCTGCAAAACTCGTACATATAATTCCTTAGCGTATATCCCAAATATGCTGTGTTTCTCGCTTTAATGGAGATCAAAAGTTTAATCTCTTTTTTCAAGCTTCAGCGCTATAAAAGAGGTATAGACTGGGTATAATATTTGCAGTTAATTTTCAAATTAAGTATTTGCTTACTTAGAAATTTTCTATCTTCAAAACGGCTAATTCTAATTTTTCCATTCTTGATAGAATTTCAGATTTCGTATTTGAATGTCTTCACCTTTCATCTGGATCCTTTTTTTACTTTAGTTCGATAACTGATAAACATAGTTCTATTTTTGTATATTTATTGACATTAGTAAATTAAACAAATTTGGTTTTTTGTTACTTAGAGAAAAATTCTTCTAATAATTTAGTTTCATCTGACTCATCTATATTGACCATTCAGATGTACATTATACATTTTAAAGTAGACGACTTTAAAATAATATTGCCAATATTGTTGATTTCCGTTCCTAGGACGACTTTACTTATAACATAGTTCATTCGATTACATGAAATTAACTTTAACTTGAGAATATCCATCAGAAAAGGTCATAGCATGTATCATTCCCGAGTATCACAAACTGTGATTAGTAAAGTCTACATGTCTTTCTCATTTTCAGCGATATCGTTACTGTATTCTAGGTATTTATTGTATAGTGGTGATTAGTTCTGTTTCTTTATTAACCCTCTCCAGTACTTCTTTTTTTGTAAGTTTATCAGTCCATGATATATTTAATACTCTGCGGTATAACAAGAGTTCAAAAGCCTCGATTCTTTTTAAATTGCATTTTTTTACCGTCCAATTCTCAGCTCCATATAATAATATTGAAAATATATAACAGCGAATGGTACGTAGTCTAATCTCCAAATTTAGATTTTTGCACGTTAAGAGTGGCTTCATTCGTATAAATACGTACCTGGCAATCTCTATTCGCCTGTTTATTTCTGCAGTATGATCATTGGTTTTATTGAACAAAGTTCTGATTTTATAAGTACTGATATTTTTCTACTTGTTCTATCACGTTACCATTGATTGTCAATAGGTGATGTATATTTTGTGGACTTTTTGTAATTAGCATGTACTTCGTTTTTTTTAGCGTTTATAATAATTCCCATCTCAGCACTATTCATACTTAAGCTTTCGATAAGAAGTTGTAGATCTTCTATACTCGTTGCTATGATTACAGTGTCGTATACATATCGTAAGTTGTTAATTAAGTTTCCGTTAACGGTAACTCCCGTTTTGATATTATTGGGCGTGTTTGAAAAATTTCTTCAGAATATAAGTTTAACAAAAGTGGCGATAAAACACATCCCTGTTTAACTCCTCTACAGATCTTTATTTCTTCTAAGTGTTGCCCATCAAGTTGAACTATGGTACTTTGGTTCCAATATAATGTTTGCACTATATTTATGATTTTACTGTCAATGCGCTTGTTCATAAGTATTGATATTAGTTTTTCATGTCTTACTTTATCGAAAGCTTTTTCGTAGTCAACAAAGCACAAGTGTAGATCAACGTTTACATCGCGACATCGCTGAATCAATATGTTGATGGCAAATAGTCCTTCTCGAGTACCCATTCCATTTCGGAACCCGAACTGTGTCTCGCTAATATCCTCCTCTAGCCTTTCGTTTATTCTCTTATGTATTACTTTTAGCAGTACTTTTAAAGTATGACTCATGGGGCTCAGTTTTAAATAATCAGAGCACTCTCTTGCTGCTTGTTTTTTAGGGATGGTTATAAATGCTGCTTTCAGTCACTCTTGTGGTATTATTCCCGTATCGTACACCGTGTTGAATAAATCTGCTAATACTTCCAAGTTATCCTCGTTCACTAGTTTTAACAGTTTTACTGGTATTTTATCTAATCCAGCTACATGATTGTCTTTAGAGTTTTTGATAGCATATTTAATTTTATTTATCGTGATATTCTGTATCTCTAAAGGACTTAATTCTTGTATTTTCTGCATTTAACCTCTTTCATCGTAAAAAAGTTCTCTAACATAGGTACTCCTCCCATCGTCTTAGTTTCTCTGGTAAATCTATTAGTAGTACTCCTTTTTTGTCTCTTATGTATCCTTGCTATCTATTTTGACCCATTCCAGTCTCTTCTCTTATTTCTTTTTTTTCTTTTCTTCTGATAGCCTACAAAAGCAAAATAAATATTTTTTGTTGGTCTGCACATTTTTGAGCAAAGTTTGTGAAATTACATAATTACGTTTCTCTTGTTTTAAAGCCATTCGGAAAGACAAATCATCTATTACTGATATCTGCCTAACACTTTCTAAATATTCTTGTATGTCTCACATTTAAAAAGACTTTTAGTTATTGCGCCCTATTTGGAAATGAGGAGGACAAGTTATTGCAGGTGATTATAATGGTTAAAATCGAAGGGAAAAGGGGTCCTGGTAGCCGACAAATATACTGGTTGAAACACATTCGGTACTGGACTGGTTTAAACATACAGACGCTTTTAAAAGGCACAAAATCGAGACGAATTTACAATGGCTATAGCCAACTTTTATTAGTAAAGTCTAGAAAAAAAAATTCTTTACAAAAAAAAAAGAAAAATAAGTGCCATTAAACTGTTCAACAGACTTATAGAGTTTAAACCCACAGTTTATAAAAATAGCATTATGCCTTGGAACAAGAATGATTTCAGTAAATCTACCAACTTGAGCAAGAGAACAATGAACTTATGGAAAGCGTGAAATATACTTAGAATTGGTGTTTGAAACACAGAAAATTTTCAACCCCAGAAATTAAATATAGCTCTAACAAAATAGTTAGGGCAAAATAGTAAGTCAAACTGGATGTCAAGCTTCTGGGTGTTATAGCACTCTATGCACAATGATACACAATGAAAATTAAATTGCTTAAGTCACAAAATTTTTATTTCAAAAATCCTTTAAAAGAGTTATAATAAAATAACAGAACCCTTTCGGGCTATATCACAAAACGTTTTCATAATTAATATTCCATCATCAGTACTACTAATAGGTAAACATGAGTAAAACCACTAAACATACAAGTCAAGATCGTT
The DNA here is from genome assembly GCF_040954645.1 of Diabrotica undecimpunctata. Lineage (NCBI taxonomy): Eukaryota > Metazoa > Arthropoda > Insecta > Coleoptera > Chrysomelidae > Diabrotica > Diabrotica undecimpunctata. Next base: position 110,109,877 of record NC_092804.1, on the reverse strand, counting down.
TAAATGTTGTTGAATTAATTTGAAATTATATTTTTGCTGATCAGATTATAAGATGTTTAGGTTTTTAACAGAATTGACTTCAAGGCAACGTAAGACCCCCAAACTGGGGTTTCTGACCCCGAACGAAGTATCTATGAGGACCTGTAGGTAGCAACTCAAGTATTATTCTTTTTCCAAAGTAAACTGTTCTATACATTGATAGTTTTATTTTACATTTATTCAAAAATCCTTGTTTTATGAAATAGTATTCATTGAAGGACGAAAAATGGTCATTTTGATGCGAATCAATTTACAAATTTCATTTTTACGTGGGAATTTCGTTCAATTGGCAATGTAATTTATTAATAATGTTATTTCTAGGATTTGTTTTCAAGTACTTGTTAATTAAATATTGTTGTCCAGTATTAGTCTAAAATCCGTGAGTGACAGTCTGTTATTAGATTAGTTTTCAAAAATTTGGTCAAGTCGTGGTCGTTGTCTTACTCAGCAACAAGCCTTGGATTATTTAGCAGAACAAAAACAGTTACCCGAAACTGAATTTAAAGCAACTAATTTTGGCGGTGATAATAGTGACGATGACAATTTTCAACCGCCTCCAAGAAGCTCCAGTGATAGAAATTATAAATTATTTTATTATCAAACTAAATATGGTGTTAATGTTGTCGATCACATGGCAATGAAGTACACGGTAAAAGCAAGTTTAAGACTTTGAAAGTTCTTTATAATATATTAGATTTGGCTGCAATTAATGCCTGATCTCTGTAAAAAGCAAATCAAAAAACGTATTGAGTACACCCAATTCTAGAGAAAAGAAAAAAAAAAGAAAAAAGTACAAAACATCAGCTTGTTATAACAAAACCAGTGATTTATGTGACAACTGCAAAAAAAAAGAATTTGTAGCAAGTGTCCTAGAACAGATACAATTGTATGTAATCAATACTTACAATTTATTATGTATTTTTTTATTAAATATATTTCTCAATAAACTTTTAGTTGATTGGAACACCTCGAAAGCAAGAAGTGGTCAAATTGACTACCGCCGTCCTTGCAGGTAGGTCGTTTTAGTGGTCCTTCTAATGTTAACCTTAATATAACAGTACTTTTTAAAGTACTACAATATAACACCTAAGTCGCCACAGGGAGAGTTTATGATATCTTTTTAGTCAACATCGAAACCGCTAGAAACTTGTAATGTGGTTCCTTTATCGCATGCTCAGAATTTCATACATAAATTATGTCAGAAATAAGATCTCAATTCAGCGTATAAAAGAGTTTGAAAGATACAAAAATAAAAACGATATGTAATAAGATATACGGGAGGGGGGTTTTGGTTAAAAATATTGTACGGCATTTATTACTTGGATAGGTAATCTTTTCTAATCTAATCCAAAAATCTTTTTAAATGTGACACATACAAGAATATTTAGCAAGTGTTAAGCAGATATGAGTAATATGAGTAATAGATGATTTGGCTTTCCTAATGGCTTTAAAACAGGAGAAACGTAATTATGTAATTTCACATACTTTGCTCAAAAATGTGCAGACCAACAAAAGATCTTTATTTTGCTTTTGTAGGGTATAAGAAGAAAAGAAAAAAAAATAAATAAGAGTAGTGAATGCAATGGGTTGAAATAGATAGCAAGGATACATACAAGACAAAAAAAGCAGTACCACTAATAGATTTACCAGAGAAACTAAGACGATGGGAAGTACCTACGTTAGAGAACTTTTTTACGATGAAAGAGGTGAAATGCAGAAAATACAAGAATTAAGTCCTTTAGAAAGACAGAAGATCACGATAGATAAAATTAAATATGCTATCAAAAACTCAGACAATAAGACAATAAGGCAGCTGGATTAGATGAAATACCAGTAGAACTGTTAAAACTAGTGGAAGAGTATAACTTGGAAGTATTAGCAGATTTATTCAACACGGTGTACGATACGGGAATAATACCACAAGAGTGGCTGGAATTAGCATTTATAACCATCCCTAAAAAACAAGCAGCAAAAGAGTGCTCTGATTATCGAACACTGAGCCTCATGAGTCATATTTTAAAAGTACTGCTAAAAGTAATACACACGACAATATACGAAAGGCTAGAGGAGGATATTAGCGAGACACAGTTCGGGTTCCGAAATAGAGTGGGTACTCGAGAAGGACGATTTGCCATCAACATATTGATTCAGCGATGTCGCGATGTAAACGTTGATCTACACTTGTGCTTTGTTGACTACGAAAAAGCTTTCGATAAAGTAAGACATGCAAAACTAATATCAATACATATGAACAAGCGCATTGACGTTAAAATCATAAACATAGTGCAAACATTATATTGGAACCAAAGTGCCATAGTTTAACTTGATGGGCAACACTTAGAAGAAATGAAGATCTGTAGAGGAGTTAGACAGGGATGTGTTTTATCGCCACTTTTGTTTAACTTATATTCTGAAGAAATTTTGCAAACACGCCCAATAATATCAAAGCGGGAGTTACCGTTAACGGAAAATTAATTAACAACTTACGATATGCAGACGACACTGTGATCATAGCAACGAGTATAGAATATCTACAACATCTTATCGAAAGCCTAATTATGAGTAGTGCTGAGATGGGGATTACTATAAAAGCTAAAAAAACGAAGTACCTGCTAATTACAAAAAGACCATAAAATATACATCAGCTATTGACAATCAATGGTAACGTGATAGAACAATAAAAAATCAGAACTTTGATCAATAAAACTAATGATCATACTGCAGAAATAAACAGGCGAAAAGAGATTGCCAGGTACGCATTTATACGAATGAAGCCACTCTTAACGTGCAAAAATCTAAATTTGAAGATCAGACTACGTACTATTCGCTGCTATATATTTTCAATATTATTATATAGAGCTGAGACTTAGACATTAAAAAAATTCAATTTAAAAAAATCGAGGCTTTCGAACTCTTGTTATACCGCAGAGTATTAAATATATCATGGACTGAAAGCTTTTTGACAAAATATAACTAAAAAATATCAAACTAATTTATAGCCGGTTATAATAAATGGTACAAATAAAAAATTACAAAAAAAATACAAAAAACAAAAACTTTAAAAGTAAACATAATTTTAAAGCACCCTTTGGTGTATGTTATGTTATATTTTAAATACTGTGGTTATTATTAGCTTTTTAAAAGTAGACAAATGAAAAAAAATAACAATGCAGTATATTTTAAACTAATGGATTTTGCACAGCTGATAAATATAGTCCATTAAAATGTTACATTTGTTGGGAATTAGACTTTATTTATTACAGGACGCAATTTTATTTATTTGAGATGTTGGAAAGGTATGTAAAGCTTAAAAGTTTGTGGAGTAGCCACCATTTTCCCGCGGCCATTTTAAACATTATTCCTATTAATTTATTATCGACCCTTTACGCCAACACACAACTTGCTATTATTAACTATTTTAAGATAGATTTTTTGGTAATGAAAAACAAACAAACTTTTTTTCTTCTCAAAACTGTACTTCAATTTAGGCCCTTGTCAACCCAAAAAAAAACTTTCTCGAAGTGCGTATTTTCCCTCTTGAGATTTTAAATTTTTATAACTGAAAACTCCCAACTTTATAGAAAAATGACAATAGATTTTTTTGTTTAAAATAACTCAAGAAACTTAAAAAAATGTTTTTTGGAACAAAAGAGCAAAAACCGATTATTTTTGGAATTTGTTTATAAAAATGTTTTAAACAATTTTTGTCCAAAAATTTTGCCTGGCATCCTACTGATTTATTAAAAAAGGACATTTTTTAACATGAATACGTAAAGAAACCGTATCAGAAACATTTTTCTACGGAAGCAGTCTCACAACCTGGACGATAATACTTTAAAAGTCATTTAGAATCTTTCTTTTGTACCGCATTTTGTCTTTGTTGATAATTATCGTCATTAGTAACAAAATTTATTAACACTACAGAAATTTTTGATCGCAATATTCAACTTATGAGAGGAAATTTATTTTGCTCATGCACCGTAAAAAATGTACGACATGATTTTCACATTGGCTCAAATCATTTTATTTGTAATACTTAACCCGGGATTACACGCGCCAAAAAAACTTACGTTGTAACACGCGCACGGACAGCATGTATTCTCTCTCCTACTGTCACCCACCATGTAGCTTCTTCAAAAAAAAAATTAAACTGTTTGTCCTTTGTCTGGTGTGGTGTAAATGTATTATTTAATGTTTATGACATTCATAAAATTGTTGGATAACCTATAATTTTGACTAAATGCCCTGAAGATGCTCTGAGAGCGAAAGTTCATTTATTCGAGCATTCAACCATATATCACATTTTTATTAATTGTTGGCTTTTATAGTATTCAGTCCGAATAGCTATGATGATTGCCGACCTCCGCCACGGAGATGGCACTTGAAGAAGAAGAAAATAGTATTCAGAACAAAGCTGGAAATATGTTCTCGGCATATATACTTTTGACACTTTACGCATAGGATCTTCGTTTTTCTGTTCTTTTTCTAAGCTCAAAAATGACATCTGCCTGGAACGTCATACTGGCTATGTAGCGTAGATACCTCCGGGATGTCCAATATTTTTTTTATACGACTTCTCATAGCTACTGGTAACATAACCATTTCTCGACGACGTTCAAGTGGCGGTGTAATAAGACTCATTGCTAATGGTTTTAAAAAGTTTCAGCGAGTACTATGAGTATTGTTATTTTTGTCAGCAACGATATAGCTATTTATTCAAGATATATTTAAGGAAGTAAAAAATAATGTTACAGGCCATCGGCAACTGTTTCGTGACACAGAGTAAGTTCCTTTAAACTCGTCAACAGTATCAACACCTCCCTTTGTTGCATTGTAGAATGTAATCATTTCGTCTTTGTGGTAAAAATCTCAGGAATTTTTTTTTTATTTTTGCAAATTGTGCCCGTAACAGTTAGTTTCTGGTTTTTTAGCAAATCTAAGGCTAAAGGTATCGACGTAAACCAATTATCAAAAGTTATATTTCTTTCAGTTCCAGAAATTTGTTTAATTAATCTGTGTAAGACTGAAGATGCGCTATTGTCAATTTTATAGGGTACATCTGGTTGTGTCTTTACATACACCTCTAGATTATAAGTGTAATATGACGTGAAATCAACAAGCGCTAATATTTTAAATCCATGCTTTGCAGGTTTATTCGGTATATATTGCCGAAATCCACATTTTCCGCGAAATGACTTAAATATTTCATCAATTTTTACAAATTCACTTGCATAATTGGCTTTGCATCGCTAAACAAATCCGTTAAAACATTCTCTTATAGGTGATAGCTTATCGTACTGTTTCCGTTCCACTCTATCAATAAGTTCGTCAAAACGAAGCGCTCGCAACAAAAATAAAATCGATTAATTCCCATTGTAAGATAATGAAAAATCTCTACGCCGAAAAATCTCTAGGGTTGTATCCCTGCCCACAGATATCTCAAATGTAGGTGTGTTGACCGCAAGACTCCAGCAAAATATAAAAGACCAATAAGTGCTTTAATTTATTCCTTGTACTAGTGGCATCCCTTTCTCTACTGTAATTCGTCCGAAGCTTTAGAATATAATATATGTTTGTGTGTTCAACAATTTTGTTGATGACGGAGTCTAGAAAAAACAATTGCCAAGCATCAATAATGGTTTTTGTTTCCCTGGCATTTCCAATTACTCCAGAAGATTGATGTACTGTTTCTACTCCGGCTGTTTTTTTTTTAACAGCTACGGGAAATTTATTCCACAACGTATTTGTGTCCCTTCCCACAAAACACAGTCGTGTATTTAAATCTTGCTGGGTTTCGTTAAAATCTGGTAGCTCTTCTCCTTTTGAATGCTCTGAATTAGAATCGTGATAATTGTTCTTCAAAACGTGATCTTGATCAGGAGGTCCAACCATCTCACCGTCGCTCTTCATTTCAGCCTTAATGTCTAAAATACGCTTTATTTCTTTCTCGTAAAAACACATAACCTGCAAATAAAAAAATATTATTACAAATCACCGTACATGTGAATAGATTTTCCACTAATATACATGACTTAAGAAATATTATAAAAAGAACCATATACAGGGTTCACTTACCGTATTAATAAATGTAAAATCACACCCATATCTAAAACTGTGAAACTGCAACACAAATATCTTTGATATGTATGTACACACACACGGTCAAAAGCACCGACTACAAAAATATTAAACTGTAACTGTCAAATGCCAAATAAAAACTTAAAATATAAGGCCAGTCAGTAAGGGGAAAATCGCTTGGAGCATTCCAGGAAGGTCAGTACCACCACCACTATACAAGTGGCGTCATTTTAAAATTTATCACGACTCGATCCTTTCGACCCACACGTTTTTAGTCCCGTGTTAAAAATCAAGGGGTGCACTCCAAATTTCTAACCTCTGTACCAGCCGATATTTACAGCACTTCAAAAAGTAATCTAAATAACGATCCAAAACTAAAATTATCCAAAAATCTATGTGTATGATTGTCATACTGTACCAAATTTGCCAAAAATGGGGTCAAAAATTTCCGAAAATCAAAGACTGTTCCCGCTACTGATACCAAAATTTTTGTACAACATTAGGTCACAGGACATTATTTTTGTATTACCTACCTACTATTACCTACCTAAATTACCTATAAATTCTTTACAAATATGTTTCACAAAAATGCCCCTTCCCCTTGAGTTTTAAGTTTCTTTACCTGTGGAGTCACCTGCATCGATAAACAGCGTAGTTTCTAAAGTTGTTAAATTTTGTAGTATTAATTTCTATATGATTTATGCTAGGTCAAATGACTTATTAAAAATGTCCTATGGGCTTGTAGCCTATTACATATGTACGAAATTAATAGTAAATAATTTATGATACCTATGTAGTTTCATATTTAAAAATAGAGTTTTAAGTTTTTATTGTGTTGCATGAACCATATTCAAACAACTTAAATGAATAGTATTCAAATATTAAAGACATTTAAATGACATAAGTATACTTTATAGAAGTTATTAGTGTCTCCCTATACTGTTAGTATCTCTCGGTTTAGTTGATAACATGACGAAAGGTCAAATTTAATCTTTTTCCCGAAGTTTAAGGTTTTTAAAATTTTCCGTTTGGGATGGCATATGGTGTTCATTCAGTAAAGCTAAATACCAAAAAGTGTTTCCTGCTCTTGAAAATTTTAAAAAGCAGAGACGTATTTTATCACATGTATCGTTAATGTTCGTGACATATAAATCGCATAAAAAGCTATATTCTAAGAAAAGTTATTACTTAATCATTTCACGCAACACGTTTTTACTACTAAAACTTTATTTTATTACTATTCTTAGTAATATTTTCTAACTAAACAATTAACAATTTACGGGGCCTTACATTTACTGTATTTTTGTCGATTCATTAGAAAAAATACTACCTTTTTTGAATTTTTAGGATTATATCTCATTCTTAAAGTACAGATTTTAAACGAAAAAACAAACATTTAATTTATCGTAAATAAAAAAAAAGATAATCTGATGTGTTCCCTTAGATTAAAGAAACCCTCTAAGTGTGTTCCAGATATTCAACCGTGCATCAAAATTTTTAGAGGGAAAATTTTTTAAGGGCTGACGTTTTTAATCTTTTCATTTCATATTTTTTAAATTACATCTTAGTTTCTTGACAACGGTTCTAAAAAAGACAAGCTAAAATAAAACATTCGGTGTGTTTCTAAAATTGAAACGTTTTCATATGAAAAATAATTATCCAGTACCAAAATTTTGATGGTATTCGTGGAATATAAAATAACACAAATAAATGAATTTTCTATATATATAACAAACTGCAATCTTCAAAACACGGTCACTTAATTTCTTTTTAAAACCATGTGGACCTCTCATACGCCAAATAACTGTCAAAGTGAAAATTTGAATTTTAAAGTTCTCCGATAAAAATTATAGTTTTTAATATTTTAAACAGTATCGATTTAAAATTTAAGTGCAAAAAATATAATAAAAGAGCCGGACTTCTAATTAGTATTGTTATTCACTTTTTATATATAATTAGTATTTTAATTTTGACCGTATAGTTAAACAATCTAGTGTTTTACGGTTGTAAACTTCTATTTTGTTCCAATGGGGGACACTAGTGCAGGGACGTCTTAGTTGACGCAAATGTTACTAGATAATAGTGAGGACCATTTGAACAAAACTGATAATCAAAGCATGACCATAAAAAATGTTAACGGTGTAGGAGTTGTCATTGAACCGGAAAATGAACCTTCAATTTACGCTTAGATAAGTATAGTATTAAAAATATTTGGGACTATATTGAAAAAGTAAATCTTGAAAATTTAGATAGATTACATCCGATGACTGTTGGTCACATATTATTCAAAAAATTAAAAATATTTTAGAAATTAAAAGCATAGGTAGAAACCGAATCAAGGTTTTGTTAAAGTCTTTACTGGAAGCACATAATTTAGTAAATAATCAAGCTTTAAAATTGGAAAATCTTAAGGCGTACATATCTAATCATTTGTTGGAAATCAAGGGTTTAGTACAGGACGTGGATACTCAATACGACGTAGATTATTTAATAAATACTATAGAGTCATCTTCTAAAGTTATTAATATATATATATATATATATATATATATATATATATATATATATATATATATATAGAACTAACCGTAAAGTTGTTAATGATAATAAAGTTGAATTCATAAAAAAAAAGACAATAATTATCACATCTGAAGGCAACGTTTTGCCGAATTATGTTTCTTTTAATAAGGTATTTTGTCCTGTTGAACAGTATATTGGAAAAGTCGTTCAGTGTTATAAATGTCTTAAAGTTCTAAGGTGTGTTCTTAAAGTATTAGAAAGGATACTAAAAGTAAAACTCGAATGGTGGTTAAGTGTTAGTACGTATGTACCACTTTTATGTTTTGATATGGAAGGTGCATATGACAGTGTTAACCCTTAAATGGCTAGCGTTACCATATCGTAACGGTAGACAACCTCATTTTAGAAGTGGCAACACAGCTTTTGGTTCCATCGGAATGCGTTCCTTATTTGTCAACACGCTTTTAGTATGCAAATGAACACATTGTTGGGTACAACGTCAACGTAAAATCTTTTTGGCAGTTTTATTCAAATTTTAAAAATTGTGGTAACAGTTACGAGCTTCCAAAGATGGACATCCGTCTAGAGTAAGTATTACTAAAACTTCTTTTTTGAATTGTTATGAAAAATACTTACAAAAGAGTATTTATAGATAGTTATTCTTCAGTTCTAGACCAAATTTTGTTATGAAAGTATTTCAAGTTCTATAATGTAACCTCAGAAATATTGGCGTTACCGTATGGTAACGCTAGCTGGTTTAGGGAGACAAAAAATATTGTACGTGTATAAATGTCTTGCGTGTTGATTATGTGGTATATATGCGATCAGAAAAGCTAGGACTCTTGTTTATGTATTAATAATTGTCTAGTATATTCATTTGTTACTTTTAGGCGTGGGTTTACGCTGGAAGAAGCATTGCAAATGGTTTATGAAGAAGACCTGGACGTTCATGAAATATTCATCGAGCCTCCTGATGCGAATGTCCTTACCGATAAGGAATCTGGTGATGAAGATGGTGGCGGATTTCTAGATAATTTAAGCGGTCGACAGTTGACACCAGGAGCTGAAATCGTCCCTCCTCGTGCTGTCAGAGCTTTTATCGATGTACCTGAATCGGAGCCAGTGTCAAATATCGTCCGCCCTGGGTCAGAAAAAATATCCTGGATTGAAGGTGGCTTTGAACGTGTGAGCAGGTATTTTCCTAAACCAGATTATAGTAAATATAGTGATATGGACTATTTAGATATATTCGAGATGTTTGTTGATAGCGAAATAATTGAACTACTTGTGACCGAATCAAGAAAATACGCACTTTTCTGCAATAAACCGGATCCAAACATTTCTAACGAAGAAATGAAATGTGTAATTGGGATTATGATTGTTACAGGATATAATGAGTTACCTGGAAGGGACTTTTACTGGGATTCCAAACAAGGTATGAAAAATATTTTAGTCACTGAATCTATGAGAAGAGATCGGTTTCGCCAAATTTTAAAATATTTGCACTGCGCCGACAACACACAGCCTGTACATGGTGACAAAATGTGGAAGCTACGCCCACTGATGGGCCTTTTGAAACGCCGCTTTATTGACAACTGGATACCTGAACAGAACTTGAATTACGATGAGGCTATGATAAAATACTTTGGGAAGCATTCATGTAAACAGTTTATTCGGGGTAAGCCCATCAGATTTGGGTATAAAATGTGGTGCCTAAACTCTGCTTCTGGTTATTTGGTGAACTTTGATATATATCAAGGAAAAAACCCAAAGTCAAACACTAGTTACGAAAGCAATTTTGGAGAATGTGCTGCTCCTCTACTTTGCATGATAGATGAATTTTCGGATGATATTAAAAAGCTCCCGTTCACATTTTACTTCGACAATCTCTTCACAAGCTTTAATTTGTTATATTTCTTGAAACAAAGAGGGTATGATGGTACGAGAACTATGAGGGAAAATAAAATTCCTACAAGTTGTGAGTTACCTAAAAAAAGTATTATTTCGAAATCGAAAAAAAGAGGAGACACGATATCTGTCATCGACAAAGAAGATGCAATAATATTAGTCAAGTGGATGGATAATAATGTAGTGACAGTAGCATCTACATGTCATGGCGTCAATCCAGTCACTCAAGTAAAACGCTACTCTCGAGCCGAAAAAAAAATTATTCAAGTACCACAACCTTATCTGATTTCTGAATATAATCGATTTATGGGAGGCACTGACTTCATGGACCAGCAGATATCCAGATACAGGATTTCAATTCGTAGAAAGAAGTGGTGGTGGTCAATTTTTACTTGGCTACTAGAAGCTGCTATAGTCAATGCTTGGTGTATATCCAAGAAGTGTAAACATCAAACACAGCTTACCCAACTAGAATTCAGACGAGAGATTGCTCAAGCCTATCTGATAGAATATGGCATGGCTTCAAAAGGTGCTGGAAGACCTGCGGCTGCTAAATCAAGTTTATCTTTTAATAGGGTTTCGGATAACTTGAGATATGACAGAACAGACCATTTTTTGATAAACATCCCCAATAATAAGAGGCGTCGATGTGCTGGAGAAAGTTGTAGCTCAAGTATTCGTACTATGTGTGTCAAATGTGATGTAGGATTATGTCTAGAGTGCAATATAATGTTTCACAGCCCAAAGTGATAATTTTCTTGTCCAAAAATTTTTTGTATACCCTAACCGGCTAGCGTTACCAAAACGTAACGACTATTTTTTTTAAAATTACATATATTTTGAGAAAAATACTTGTATCAATATGTTTAATAAAGTGTTTTGACCAATATTTATGATTTTTCCTTTCCTTTTATGCAAAAAATAAATTTCGCCGTTGAAGGGTTAATTTAGATATGATAAAAGAAAAAATGATTTATCAATTCCAAATACCTTTCCTACTAGCCCAAAATATTGTTAATTTCTACTTAAACAGGAAAATATATTATTAGGAAGGACAAAAATCAACTCGTTGGACCACGTTTTAATCGTAGGTCTTCCGCAGTGTTCAGTTTTAAGTCCACTTTACACGGCCGATTTTCATATTAGTATCGAAAAAATTTTATTACTACAATACAATATACAGATGACTTCTGTATCTATACTGAATCTAAAAAATACAATAACGGCTTAAACACATTGAAAAGTGTTGTTGAACATTGCTGTAGGTGGTTTAAAAAAATGGTTTTAAGTAAGCAAACAACAAGTCTAACATTTGTTTATTTACTAGACACAATTTGCCTCAAGGAGAACAAATAAAATTAAATAATAATTATTTTTCCCTCTGTAAGTCGATAAAATATTTGGGTGTGATTTTGGATACAAAACTGACCCGGAAACTGCATGTTGATTTTATGCTTGATAGATGTAATAAAGCACTAAACTTTCTCAAATAAAAAAACTTGGTGGGGTGCAGATGTTGAAAGATGTCTTCTATTTTATCGTTCTTATATCAGGTCCATTATAGATTATGGCTCTGTACTTTACGGATCCGCTAGTAACAATATTTTAGGTCGTATAGACGTTTTTATAAACACAATTTTGCGGTGTTGCATGGTTTCTATGAGATTTACCCCTATTGAACCACTTTATGTTGAGACAATGGCCGCCCAGTAGATTTAGAAGAGCATATCTCAGTCAAAAAGTTCTCGTTAAAGTTCGCTGTTACAACACTTGTTTATATAAAAATATTAGTAGTTTAAATTATTTCGACTTAACAAACAAATTTTGGCCTCACAAGAATTCTTCACCGTTATGCGAAGCATTTCGAAATACTGCAAATAAAGATACTGAACTTATAGTTGCAAATAAAGTAGTACATTTTAAAGATTTCTTTGAGTTACTAGATCAAGTACATATACTACAACCTATTTATCATAAGAACCCTTTAATAAGTCGTATTGTTTTAAACAAATATCTAACAAATGGGCCAAAATCTGTTTGTATTTATACAGACGCATCTAAAAGTTCAAAGGTTACTGGTTGTACCTTTTATATTTCAGATAAATTTATAGAAAAATATTTAAGCTGACCACAAATTCTTCTATTTTTAGTTCCGAAGCTGCGGCCGTATATGAGGCTCTAAATTATTTTAAATTGGTATCAAATATTTCAGCAGTAATTTTATCTGATTCATTATCTGTACTTACAGCTATTCAAAAACCGCAACTACCCAGTAGTACTTCTAATCCTTATATTTTTTTAATTAAAAAATGATTATTTGAAATTAATAAATACACCCAAAAAATACAATTGATGTGGATCAAAACACATTCAGGACTTACATATAATGAACACATAGACCAGTAAGCTAAAAATTTCATCATTCATGGAACACTAACCAACTATCAACCTTGCATTAGAGATGCTTTTGTTTGTTCAAGCACTGCACAAATAAACAACTGAAGAGAACACTGGGAAAAGTACTGTAGTATTTCAACAATACAATACAGTTTGATACAACCAATTATTCCAAATAAACCTTGGTATAAGAATTTCGTCCTTCCTCACAAAAACATAAGTACCATCAGTAGACTTATATTTGGCCATGCTCGTTACCTACACATTTATTTAAAACAAATATATTAGCTTCGGATATTTGTTAAGAATGGTAGAATAAAAGTGACTTAAACCACATATTTTTTGAATGTCAAAAGTATAAACAACCCACCAACAACCTAATTAAAAAATGATAGACAAGAACATCCCACTTCCTGTTAATATTCTCTTTCTACTATCAATCAATGAAAAGAAAATGCTTGACTGCTTAATAACCTTTTTATCTGATAGTAAAGTCTTCTTCTTCTTCTTCTAATGGCGCTACAACCCTTTATGAGTCTTGGCCTGCTTAACAATGTTCTTCCATTCTGCCCTGTCGGATACTTTCCTTCGCCACTGCCTGATATTCATGGTTTTAAGATCCCTCTCTACGTCGTCTATCCATCTTTTACGGGGCCTTCCTCTTGTTCTGTTTCCTTGGGGCTTCCATCTTTGGACTACTTTTACAGCTCGATTATCTGGCATTCTTTCTAGGTGACCAAGCCAGTTTAGTCTTTGTGATTTTACAAATCTGACAATATCTGCGCTCTGCATTAGTTCATCCAGCTCGTGGTTCATTTTAATTCTCCACGAACTATCGCTGCATTGGGTTGGTCCAAATATCTTCCTTAGTATTTTGCGCTCAAATATTCTCAATTGATTTTCATCAGTGGTTGAGAGGGTCCACGTTTCACATCCATATGTGACCACTGGTCTAATTACTGTTTTGTAGATTCTCAGCTTAGACTCACGATTCAGTAACTTACTTTTCATTAAGTCTTTGTATGCATAAAAGCACTTATTACCGCTAAGAATCCGTGCTTGTATTTCTTGACTGATGTTGTTGTTGTCATTGATTATTGAGCCTAGGTAAGGAAAAGTGGAGGCATATTTGTAGGTATGGTTGTCTACCTTCAGATTCTCATGTTCATTCGATTTTGTGCACTCCATATATTTTGTTTTGCTTTCATTTATATATAGACCAAACGTAGCAGCTTCTCGTTTCAGTTCTATGACTTTTTCACTCAATACCCTTTTGTTGCGGCTTATTATGGCAACATCATCCGCATATGCGCATATTTGCATAGCTCTTGTATTAATACAGCCGTTTACATCCAGTTTTCTAACAACAGCTTCTAAAGTTAGATTAAAAAGTGTTGTTGATAAGGCATCCCCTTGTCTTACTCCATTTTCAATATCAAAGGCCTGCGTCATATCTCCATCTATTCTCACCATAGCTTTGGAACCCTCCAGAGTCATTCGTATAAGTTTAACCAACTTATTGGGTATCCCTAACATAGATAGTTGGTTTAACATCTTTTGTCGATCTACTCCATCAAACGCCTGTTTGAAATCGATATACAAGTTGTAAATAGGTATGTTATATTCAACACATTTTTCATGTATACCTCTTAACATATGTATTTGGTCTATAGTTGACCTCTTTGGTCTGAAGCCACATTGGTATTCACCAATAATCTCCTCCGAAAACGATTCCAGGCGGCTATATATAATTCCTGATAATATCTTGTAGATGACATTTAAAACTGTTATGCCCCTATAATTTTTGCAGAGTCGTTTGTCTCCCCCTTTGTACATAGGAAGTATGATTCCCACTTTCCAATCTTCTGGGATAACTTCTAGTGTCCATATGCGGTCGATTAGTTTATGGATACGCCTCCATAGCGCATGTCCACCATTCTTTATCAGTTCTGCAGTTATTCCATCTGTGCCAGGTGCTTTGTTATTTTTTAGATGTTTTATGACGTTTATCGTTTCTTCCAATGTTGGTTGCACAACTAGTTGTTCTGCTGTGTGGTGAATTATCTCTTCATCTTCGTTTTGTTCTTTTTCTGGGTTTAACAGCTCTTGAAAATGCTCCTTCCACCTTTTCATTATTTCCTCTTTCTCGCTGATAATTGCCCCATTTTTGTCCTTGCAAACTGTTGATCTTGTTATGTATCCTTGGGTGCATTGCTTGATTTCCTTGTAAAATTTTCTAGCCTCTCTTCTGTTATTATAATCTGTAATTTGTTGTATTTTTGTATTCAACATTTCTCTCGTTTTCCTTCTGCATATTTTCTTTGCATCTTTTCTGAGTTCTTCATATGCCTTTCTATTCGATCGGGAATCCCTTTGTAGACATTTCTGTCTAGCTATATTTTTGCTATTTATTACTTGTTGGCAATCTTGGTCAAACCATTCCTCGTTTCTTTGGCTTGAGGTTTCACCTAATGTTTCCTTTGCCATATTTGTAATTGTCGTTTTGATGATATTCCATTCTTCTTCAATGTTGTTTTGTTCTCCTCTTTCATTTAATATTACTTTTATTTTCTGCTGGTACTCATTCTTCTTTTTAGGATTTTTAAACATATAGTAAAGTATACCTGTAAATAGTTACATTTATAATCTATGTTTAGAAAAATTCACGAAAAAAATAATAAAGAAAACAATAAAAAAAAAATAGGATTAAAAAAAGGAAAATAAAAAATACTTAAAAAATTTATTTAAAAAGAAAAAACAAATTAAAAAAAAAAAGAAAAAAGTGGATTATAAAAAAATATATTAAAAAAATAATAAAAAGAAAGAAAATAAGAATAAAAAAAATATAGCAAAACAATCACTAAGAGGATCTAAACCTCCGAGGTGTTGAATCGGGTTTATGTCCTAACGTAGTGAAAAAAAATGTATTTTACCATTGTTATATTTTTAACATAGTAGGTCGATATTTTTATTTGTAAGATGTATACACTATGTATTTTACATGATGTTATTCAATAACTGAATTATAACTGAACAACCGAATTATAAAAAATATATAATTTAGTATTTATTAACATAGTATGTATATTAGCTAAGGAACGGGATAATTATATTATTATTATTATATTAATCATGTTTCACTAATTGACATATTTAAATTCTTTAATAAAACTTATGTTGATTGAGACTGGCTAAATGACAATTGTCCAAGCCAAGAGAGAGAGAGAAAAAAAATGTGGACCTCTTAAATGGTTGGAAACGCCGTCTTGTAAATCTCCCACATAGAGCACAGCACAACCAATTGGTGATTAACTCAAAAGATCACCTCTCAACTTAAAAAAAATTGGCCGCTTTTGAAGACTACACGCCGAAAGCTATATCTTCCCAAATCCAAAAATCTTTCTCCTTCTGCTACTACCGTTTTGCATTATATTTCCATGACGAAAACAAATAACGAACAACAATAACGAATTTAAAAAAGAAAAATCCGAACAATGAACTGACTACTTTGGAGATCCATCGTAGAGTGACATCATTCGCCCAACTCGGTATAAACAAAACATAAACGAAAATATTTTTGTTTATTGGATGTTCAAATTTTCAGGCGGCATCAAGATCAAAGGCGAAATACAAATTTGTGCTTTATAAACGAACCAAAAATATTTATATTATAAATTTCAACGCTGTAAAAAAAACACATGAAGGGAAATTGAAATGCTGCAGTGTAAATTACAATATTATATCACAATGTCCTTTAACGCATCAGTGTAACCCTTCTGCCAATGGTAACTTTGTTATCACGCGAACTCGCTCTTTTTTGAATTTTTATTAAACTTAAATTAATTTACTTATGTTTATCCTCAACATACTTTGCAATTTCAAATACTGTTTCATCATTTTCTGAAGGTACGCAAGCACAACTCGCTCATATGTTTTTGTTACCTTTTGCTCTTCCATCCATTTAATGAACTTCCGATCAGCGTCTTCCGATTTTTGCGGTATTAATCGCTATTCTGCTTTACTATTTAACTCTGGTGTCCTGTTCGGATCTATTTGACCAAAAAAAATTTATTTCGTATTTTGCAAATTATTACGCGGCGTAACGTTTTGGAGTTTCGTAACTTTATTACCTAATATGAGGTCTTTAAATTGCATACGAGATAAAAAATCAACTTTTTAATTTTTTTGATAAAAATTAAATTGTTACACTAATAGTACGTTCGGGTCAATATGATCCACCTATTTAAACATGTAACGATGAGTCCAAGCCATCACCGTTAAACCAGCGTGCGCGCGAACCAACCCATGAAGTAGGAGTGTATCGACAGTAGAAAGGGCAAAGCTCCGCTATATAAACCGCAACATTTCCTCATAGAGACAGAATCGACAGGTGTTGACTGAAGGTTCTCTTCTTCCCTACCCCGGCTTGTGGACGTGTTGAGTTCACAAGTTGTTTCCTTTCCTTTTACCGCCGCTATCCGAAGTGCGTGTTGAGCTCTTCACTACCCGTACTCTGAGGCAGTCGTGTTGAGACTGTCGAGGAGTGTCCTATTAACCCGAACCACTTAAGGGACGTGTTGAGTTCCTTTCCTTTCTTTGTACCTATCGTCCGCTGTTATTAAATCGATACAACGTTACCGTAAAATTTCAAATACACATTCGCTTGCCGATAAGACTGGTTCCATATGACAAGGTCAAACTTAATTTGAATAAATAGGCCAAGTACTGAGAAGACTAAACCAAATTGTAAATATGTACATAAGATTTTTGTCAATTTAATTTAAGGAAGACAATAAAGTTTTATTTTTATTTTGAACTCTGTCTCTGACTGTCTAAAAGCTACCCGGATAGTGACTCCCACGAGAGGACGTCACAAACAGTTAAAAATTACTTGTGTACGTATGTTTAGTTGGCAGTATTTTATATATTTTCTGATAGTTTGTCAGTCAGGTACGTCTATAAATAAAAACAAGTTCAAGCTACAACTTGTGAAAAATGAGTAGTGTAGCTGGATGATGTCATTTAGAAGGGCATGTCACGTAGAAGGAAGTGGGGGTGATAGACAAGTGTTAGGCTGGTACACACACACAATCACGCTAAGCGATCAACCCAACCTCTAGGAACATGTGTATACCATACTAAGCATGGGATCCACATGTCCGAAGATCAAACCGGTCACACTTCGCTAGTCGAAGTGGTACCTATCTGACCCCCAGGTTTTTCCACCACCCCTCCTCATGGTGTGACATACGTGAGGAGGCTTATGATCTGAAAGTTACTAGAGCTGCCTTGGGTAATGAGACATCTCCCGTTTTTAATTATTGTGGTTATTCCACCTAACTGTAGGACTGGTAGGACACCGATATGCCTCCGCCTGTTAAACGAGCACGCTGTAAATTTTGCTCTAAAAACGATAACAAGCACAATATTTTATGTTGTATTTATGTCACAAACATATTTGTAAATTCCATTCTTTTTATTACTGTCCCAGTTGTAAACTAAATTACATTTTGTAGGTATTTGTTCTTAGAATTTTCAGGGGAAAGAAAAAATGCCTTTTACTTTTGTTATAATATGGTTTTGTTATAATAAGGTTTAATTGACATTAGCAACATACTTTTTGTTTAACTTACTATAATTTATTTTTAATAAAGTTTTGTTTACCACCATTAGCTTATTTTATTTCGATTAAGTACCGTAAACCATAGTTGGGTTATATATTGACCCAAACAGTACATTTGCATAGTTGACTCGAACGGTACAGCAGGGTTAACCCTCCGTTAGTCGCTAGAAAAAACTGAGCATCAAGAGTTGCTACGGTGTCTGAGACCGACAATTAAAAAAAATAATTATTGCTATAAATTTCAAACAAATATTTTATATTGTGTATAGGAATAACTAAAAAATATTTTTGAAAATATTTTATTGAAAAACAGATACAAAATGAACAACATTAGTACCTATAAAAAAAAATATTGTTATTTGTAATATAAAATTAAATTTAAAAAAAAAGTTCAAATCTTTGAAATGGAAAAGAGTTAGTAATTTTTAGTTAAGAGGAATATAGATTAACTAAAAAAAATAACTCAGGTATTTAAAAAATATATAAAGTAAGCATTTCGCTTGATTAAGTGAGACATTTTATGTTGTACCGTCACTTAGGCAAAGCTGACATATTACATGAATATGTTCAAGGCACATAAATTTTTTGCATTTTATAAATGAAAAGCGAGTACACCTGATCTTTTTGGTAGTACCCAATGCCAAAATGCCCAAAAACCCTTTGTTTGATTTCTTTCTGGAATTACAGGAGTTACATCTGTGATACCGCAAATTTCGCGAATTCGGCATTTAAGGCTAACTGGCAGATTTGCAGTAGTAACTCGACTTTTTAAATAGGGATATATAAGCTCATTTGCAAGGTTTCTTAGAAAATCACGTCGTTTCACGTTTTTCTCATTCTTATCTTTCTCATTGAAGATAACCATTGAGTTGATGCCAGATATATTCAATATGGTATAGAATATAATCATTGGCCAAAGCTTTGTGCTTCTTGAACAGTTGTAGTTAGTACTGAGCTGGTCTACTATGTCGACTCCTATTTTTGTTGAATTGTATAGGGCGATAATTTCTGGTTTATTTTGATTACCCCTACTTTAATCAATTGCATCATCATGATGCAATTGCGTGCTGCGTAATAAATCAGTCCTATTAGTGCCTACACTTATAATATATCAATGTGTCTAGCATCCCGATCACGAACAAAGTTATTTCTTGAGTCTATATATTTGTTCGTCCTTTCCATAATTATTTCTAACATAGAGTTATTTACAAAATATTTCCAAATATCACTGGGAGTCTTTAAGTCATATGTAAGTAATCTCGACATCGGCAAATGTACTACGTAATTTTCTTGTCTTGTTCTAACATTTCTCGATGAAACAGCATTTCATTCTCCATCATACTCCATCTTTGCCAATAAACACTAAGGTATTACTTCCACTTTCTTCTTTCTCGTCTGCCACATCGTGTTCCGATTCACTTTCGCCATCAAGTTCCTCAATTTGATCGATTTCGTTTTCACTTCCCTCATCGTCAAAATAATTTTTATCGTCGGTAGGAACCATTTCCCATAATTCCAAGCGTTTTTGTTTGGCTTCAAAGGAAATCTGTAAATAAGAATTGACAAAAACTTAACGATATAATGCAATAATAAGATGCTAAATATTTACCTGATCTGAAAGGTATGCCAACAAGTAATAGCTTAGTTAGTCGCTACAGAGTCTTGCACCGAAAATAACTATAAAACTCGCACGAATGTACCCAGGCAGGTACGAATATACACTAATACGAGTTTGGTTATTAGGGAGAGGTACAAAAAGTGGCGATAAAAAAATAACAGTTATTTGTAAATCCCGAATGGATAATTCTGTCGTCGGTCTGTGACACCGATAGCGACTAACGGAGGGTTAAGTAATCAATGTTAGAACTCATTTTTGAACAATATACAACCAGTAATACCAATTAATCTTGTGCGACAGATTGCAAAGTAATTTTCGTTTTTCTCGTTTTCATAAAAACGAAAGTTATACAGATGTATAGGGTAAATGATACAGTCGTTGGCCATGCTATAGTGATTGGCCATGTTAACATAAATTTATAAATATTAAGAATCTCTGCTCTTACTGAAATAAATCAAATCTACAGAATAATTTTGACAACGTCGCTTAATGTTCACCTAAAGTTTCATCTGGCTACAGTCACAATAAAGTGCTTAAAGGTTGTGGTTACTTCTTGCTGTCGCCAGTTTAGTTGTTCACAGGTATAATCTTACGAATTTCTTAAGGATTGTAAACTTGTTTTTGGTCCATTATAAAGTTAATCGTTGTAGATATAGATATAATTTAGCATGATATATTAAACTAAGGTTCAAAACTAACTGATCAAATTTTAGGCCCCAAACATTTTTAGATAACATAATTTAGGTATATAAACAGTTATTGGCCGGCCGGCCAATTACTGTGATAAATTTCTAAAATAAACTTTCAGATATAATTTGTTTTCCATAAAGATGGGCACTCTAAATTACATTATTCTTATTGTCACCTTTAAATATTCTAAGAGTAAACAGTCGTTGGCCATAGGCTAATTACTATATTTCAATGTGGCCAGTTACTATCGCAATCCTTTTTTTTTTCAGTTATAACATGCCAAAGGTCTGTGAAGGTGTTTTTTACCGAAAAAAATATAAAGAAGAAGATATAATTAAGGCTTTAGAGTCTATTGAAAATGGTATAAGTCAAAGAGAAGCTTCCAAGTTATATCAGATTCCTCGAGCAACACTTCAGTTCCGGTCAAGTGTCAGATTTAATAATAAAGTTTCTCTTGGACCTCACCCAGTATTAACTTCAGAAGAAGAAGCAGTTCTAGAAAGATGGATTTTGACCTCATACAAGAAAGGATTTCCTCGTGGAATGGAAGACATTTAAGCTTCTGTGAAATATTTCCTTGACGCAGCTCCTAGAGAAAATCCGTTTAAAGATAACCATCCAGGAAGAGGATGGTATCACTCCTTCCTAAAACGTCACCCAAATATAACTCTAAGAACCGCAGAAGGAATAACAGCAGCTAGCTCAGTTGTAGCCGAAGCAGACATAAGAAACTGGTTTACTAATGAATAAGACTATTTAAAGGAAAAACAATTATTTGAGATTCTTGAATATCCCAGCAAAATCTACAATGGAGACGAAACCTGTTTTTGGCTTTGCTCAAAGAACAAAAAAGTTCTTGCACCAAGAGGAGCGAAAAACGTTTATAAAATACAACATCATTCAAAAAACAATATCACAGTGATGTTTACATCACATTACAGCTTGTGGTGTTGTGACCCCACCTATGATTATCTATGCTTACAAAAGACTGCCAGCTGAAATTGTTAAATCTGTACCTGATACCTGGGGAATTGGATACGGTGATAACGGTTGGATGAAAAATCAGCTGTTCTACGAATATATAGGAAACATTCTTTATCCTTACTTAAGCAAAAATAACATCAAATTTCCAATAGCATTGTTCGTTGATGGTCACAGCACACATTTAACCTATGAAATAAGCGAATTATGTACAAAGCTACAGATAATTCTAATTGCTCTGTACCCTAACTCGACTCGAATCGTGCAACCTGCAGATGTGTCCATCTTTAAGCCCTTAAAAGAAGGATGGAAAAGTGCTGTATTAAAGTTTCGGAGAGAGCACCCTACTGAAGTTGTAACAAAGGACAATTTTGCTGCAGTTTAAATACAGTGGTTGATAATATAAAACCAGAAAATATTAGAAATGGTTTTCGTGCCTGTGGGCTTTTCCCTTGGAATGAATCTGCAATTGATTATTCCAAATGCACTGCCAAAACAAAAGAACAAGATAGAGACACGGAAGTCAGTAAAATTACATTCGAAACATTTAAAAAAATTGTTGAAGAGGAAAAAATGGAAAGGCTTAAAAACTTTGTTGAAAGTGATGCACATAATTCCGATTTTTTGACGTTGTATTATATTTATAAAGAATTTTTGGAGGCAAGTCCATCCGTGAATACTGATCAACTGGAAGATATGGATAAATGCTAAGATACAGAGCAGCAAGGAGGAACGGACTAATTTCATGGGACGATCCAATCTGAAATCTGTGAGCCAGAATTAACTCTTGAAATCAGAAATTTACAGGATGAAAAAAAATGAGGGTTTTATTAAGCATACTTTGAAAATTATCGTAAATGAGCAAATGTTTGACATTGTAAATATTCCTATTCTAATAGAAGAAAATACTAGCTTCAACAACCAAATGCCTAACACTTCATCGCTCACCTCTAAACACGTCTTATTAAATAAGTCATCTTCATCAATCAGCGATTATGTTATTTGGCCAAAAACTCCTGAAAGGAAAGAAAAAAGAGAGACGGAGAAACTACCATTTGTTCTGACTTCCTCCTATATAAAAAAGGCAATTAAAGAAAAAATGGCTATAAAAAAAGAACTAGAGATAAAAAAGGAGAAACGTAAGACTAAAAGGTTGAACAAAAAAGAACTAAAAGGAAAACAAATGAATAAAAAAAAGCAGGAACAAAAAGAAAGCCTAAACATAAATATACAGAAAGATCACCAAACAACACTAACGTTAAACTTGTTTTTAAAAATAATACAGATCCAGAAGCCGTAACAAGCACAGCAGGTGATATAGAAAACAATGATCCCAATATGAAATATTCTCCAAATGTAAGTGTTAATAGCTGTGCAACCAAGGAAGTATCTAAAGTAGTACACGCAGACGATGGTGATGCTTTACTCAACGTAACGAAAACCTTGCCAAAAATGGACTTCCAAGATAGCCCTGAAAACATCCAAAGTTTTCCTACTGTTGTACCAGAAAAATCAAAAAGAAAACTGTTTAGTGACAATAGTCAAGATGGAATCATTAACACGAATATGGTTATTATTACACCATCAGCTCCTAATCCATTTAAGAACAAAACTATATACACTGGGCTGTGCTATACGTGTGTTAATAATATAACACGTAGTCAATATGGAGTAAAATTTTCAAATTGTTCCAAAACATACCATGTTATCCTCCAAAATGGAGAACTTTTTGTGTAACGTTTGTTTTGACAAGATAAAATTGTAATTGGTTTGTAATTTCTGGCATTTATTAAAAATTTTTGAAACCAAATTGGTCTTTGATCACTAAAATTATATATAATTTTTAATGATTTTTTAGTTTTTTAACCAAAATTAAAATAACGTAGGTAGGATACATAAATAAGAAAAATATGTACCTAGGATAACTTAGCCCCTTACTGGTGGCCAATTACTATCTACTTACTATGCCAATCATTATCAAAATTAGGCCAATCACTATAAAAACTGCTTTTCCAAGAATAAAACTTTTTTTATAAATTTTAAACATTTTTAAACAATAAATGACATACAGAGTCATAAAGAGGATACTTTAGTCTAATATTTAGTGTATTATTTAAATATATGGTTTTTAATACAAATTAATGCCGTACACATTTATCAAACTCCAATGCTTAAGTGGCCAATCACTGTAACCTTTACCCTATCACAAATTTAACCATTTTATAGTATTAGCTCTTGAAGCTAATTGTTTAAATATTCATGTTTGTAAAGCTTTACAGCCTAAAAACACTGATTTACAGAAAGCTGGTACTTTGATAAGTAACCTTTTTTTAAATAGGCTAAAAAATAAAAGAAATCAAACTTCACGTCATGATTTGATAAATGAGTCTAAAAATTTCCAGTAAGCAAGAATGTGGGGAGTAACAACTATTTTTAAAAATAAAACACGAAAAGCGATTTTTTGATGAGTGATCAGAACATGAGAGGATTTTAGACCCGGTATGGTACTTCAGGGTCAATTTATAACTAATATTGCTGTTTAGATATATTGATTTCTCAAACCAAAGGTTTCAAAGTCTTTGTGACTGAAGTCACATGACTGAAGACATTTAAAGTATTACAACCAAAAAAAAAACTTTTATTTTTACTGCTAAATACGATAAAGACATTTTATTTGACCTTTATGAACTGTTATTTGCTTTAAAAATCTGCTTCCTAAATGAAATTCAGTAAACTCAACCTGTTAAAGGACAGAATTATTAATGATAAAACATAATAATATTGCATCCAATTTTTCGGAATTAATAATAGCATGCTGTCTGTTTTTAACTCTTCCGGTTTTTTTTATTTAAAACTAATTAGAAAAGACCGTTAAACTTGTTAATGTCTATAAAAACAGAAAATCTAAATAAATTTAAAACTTCTTTAGATATGGACGCTTTATTAAATAAGTTAGCAGAGCAAACGGCGAGAACAGTGTATTTTTAAATTGCTTGGGTAACATATTATTGGCTTACAAAACATTTGTAATTTTGTAATTAAATTTTTTTACTTAACTATATTTAATAAATTTTCTGTTTAATACAAGAGTTTTGGCTTCTTTTTATTAACATTTTTAGCACTGTCTTATATTAGATGTGGAAAAGGGCACCGCGAAAAAGTAAGATACGGGGCGACTGTGGGACTAGCTACTCCACTGCTATGGAGCCTACCGAGATACTACGGTCTACCAAAGTGTTGCGTAGTACTTTTTAAAATTTAAGAACATTGATCGTGGACATAATTCGCAAAAAGTTTTAAAAAGGAGAAAAGGTAACCGTAAGCACATTTTTCTTACTTAATATGCTTTGATTGATACATATTTACACAGACTTACATATTTATTTTTTTTTTTTTCGAGTATTGACATCAATTTAATTTTACTAAGCATGTTTTACTGGTAATTTTATTATATAAATGAAAACCTATATCATCCATATTTTTGTGCTACTCTACCTTGTCAAAGGTACTACGTTAACAGCATTGGTTTTAGCATAATGAAACCAATGTTATTTCATAAATTATATTACAAATGAAGAGAGTGGGAGAGTAAATTAAAATAAAAAGTTTAAGGAAATCCAACCACCATGATAAGAAGAAAGAAATATTGTACATTATGTATATGTCCTTTGTCACTTTTTTAGTAATTTAAGTTAATTATACAGATAAAATGAAATCACATATATTTTTATCTAATATATACAATTAAGATAATAAACAAAGTCTTTGGTATGACGCCGTTATTAAACTAGTTACACTAAAAGGTAAGTCCATATCTGTCAAACTCACATAAATCGAGTGGCAAGTTAACGTTCTGAAAATTTCTAGGTTAAAACATTTTGTATTGGCCTTCGGCGCGCATCTGGTATATGGTATGTTTTTTATCGACTTGAACATTCTCTTCACTGCAATAGCAGGGCATCCACGATATAAGTTGAAGTACAGCACTTTGCTCGGAAAAATGATAATAGTTAGAAACTACTTTGAATACTTTTAAATGAAATCATATATGTGTATCGAAATAGCCATTATTTGTTGCTAGTGCACCCTATTTCAGATCTAAAATAAGTATTCCTGGAGCTTTACTTTTGTTGACCGATAATAATCGTTCTATATATAATATATATATATATATATATATATATATATATATATATATATATATATATATAGGACTATGACTGCAATAGTATCGTAAGTAAAAAAAAATATTTTCAGAGATAATCGGGAAAAATGTTCCATTTATAGCATTTAATATGAGTGCAAGACTATTGTAACTAAAAATTTTATTTTCATGGTATAATTCCCAAGTTAAGATAATATAATCTTCGAGTATAGAGTTTATTGTTATTGTGCAATACTATCACATTAGAGATATGATGTTATGGTATATGTTATTCATTAGATTTAAAAAATTGTATTAGATGCTAGTAAGACATTCTAAAATATTCATTAATAATAAATGATTGACGACTAAAATGTGAGTGTAAAAGTAGACTAGAGTGCGGATTACTAAACAAGTTAAAAATTGTTAATATTGTAATTGTAAGAGGTTACACTCTGTAGAACTATATCTTATAAATAATATAAATTATAAAATTGTACGTTTGTATGTGAGAATATTTAAATATCATATATTAATACTGTTTATGTATCCTACATTTTAACAGTTAAAACTTTCAAATACCAAACCTTAAAATTATATTTTTATATTACAACCGCTGTAATCTCTCCTAGAATTAGTCTTCGTTTGTAATAATATAGCGTCGATGTAATCGGATTAAACATTATCTACAACGTTCATACTCACCCAAATAGCTGCATAGTAAACATAATTAAAACTATCCTTATCTTAACGTTACCCTTCATTTATTAAAACTCCAAACAAATTCTACAGAGAAGTTTATTCTACTTGTAAATTGGAAATGCAACATATGCTAATGTATATCATATTTTAATAGCTAGTATGCAGTAATTATAGCGAAATGTATATAGTTTTTGAGGAAAATTTGGTATCTACGATTAATTATGCTTTCAGTAAACAAAAGTTTTCTCTGTAAAATATTTGGTTGTTAAGGTAAACCTAATATATATTATACCACCTCAACTTTAATTAAAACAAAAGCAATCAACTCATGTATACAGGGTGGTCCTTAAGTAATTGTACAAACGAAAACCGTAAATTCTACACTTTAAAATACTACGATTTAAGCCAACTTGCTTTAATAAAATGTTGATATTAAGAAAGATACAGGGTGTTAAAGTGGAAATTTAAAATTCTATTTTTCGCTATAACTTTTACGTTTGTAAATATTTTTGGACAAAAATTTATAATTGGATGATTTAAAGTAGGATAAATTATAATTTTATACAAACTTTAATGTAACTAATAGAGGGCGCCACATATGCCACATGTGTGGCATAGATTTGCGCTTAACTTTTTTGTTCTTAAAGTTAGCTCTATTTGTGTTAAAAAATATTAAAGATAAATTATTTTTAAAATGAAAAGGTATACTTGTTGATAACCTCAAAATTTAACCGTTTTCGAGATATTCGCATTTTATAAGTCAGCTGCGTAATCATTCTTAGTTGTAATATTTGTGCGGTGAAGCACTGAATACCTGTAGATAAGCATAATTCACAGTTTATTCTTATTACAACAACTCAAAGATGATAATGTAATATTACAAAATTTTTGTTATGGCTGCTAAATGTCTTATAAAAATATTCTTGATCTTCTTCTTTAGGTGACGTGTCCGTATTCAGACGTTGGCCGTCATCATATTTACATTTTCCCTTTTATATCTCTTCTTAAGTTTCTATATCTACTTGAGTTGTATTACTTTTTCCCTATTGTAAAATGCTAAAAACCCAAAATATGTGGTTTATGTAAGATGGTACACCACCACATTCTAGAGAGAAGGCAGTGAGAACATACTTAAATATAACTGTTCTGAACGTTGGATTTATCGTGGCAGTCATATTCCTTTGAAATGTGGTGAGATATTGATATAATTATTTATAATTATAACATAAAATTATTTAATTTATAAAAAATCCCAAAAAAATACTTATCATTCATTATGTAAATTATTTAACCATTTTTATTATGACAATTAGAAACTTAAGCCCAGGTATTGAATAACACATATGTGTCTTGTTTCATAATACTTTTGCTACCAATCTAACCTTAACGACTCAGCATTTTTACAAAAACATCGTTGGCCTAATAACCGATATTGTTATAAATATAATAAACACACAGGTAATTTAGTTCAGCATAATATTAGTTCGTTAGTTAATCATAATAGACCATTTGTTCGAGATGTAATTATAGTTACTCGTAAGCTGTAACGTAATCATATAAATAAGGAATGACATCTATAGGTTATTGTGTTTATATAAGTAACCAATGAATTCAATACATCACAGTTTAACCTCTGCCACAAATAAGATGTAGTTAAATAATATACCATAAGGTTTGGGTATGTATTAAAAAGAATATATTCATCCATTATACATTATAGCCACCACGTAGCCCAGAATTTAATCCGCTTGATTTTGGTGTATGGGGCGTATTAAAACAACCTGTCTATAAAAATCCCATAAACATTCACAACCAACTATGGGAAGAAATAAATACTGCAGCAGTTTCTTTAGAACCAATGATGCTATTTAACATGAGACGATCTTTAATGTAATATATTGACAAATGAATTAAAGAAAATGGTGGACATATCGAACACTTACGTTGACAAAAAGTTATGTTATTTAGTTTAACTATTTCTTAATTTGATTTGTAAACAAAATGTTTTGATTATGACTTTAATTTAACATAAAACGTAAAATGTTTGATGTAAAATCGCTATTATTCTGTTTTTGTCAAATCCTATTATTAATTATCCTGCTGATATATTTATTTGATTTAATATTTCGTTAACTATTGACTTTAGGCAAAGGTATTTTATACCAAAATTTAGATTTATTAATGTTTTTGTCTATTTTTCCTTCGTTGCTTGGAGTAATTGCCTTAAATCAGAATTATGCAGCTGATTTGTAAAATGCGATTATTACGAAAACTGTTAAGTTTTGAAGTTATTAAGAAGTATACGTTTTTTTTGTTAAAATAATGTATCTTTATTACTTTTTATCAAAAATACAGGTAACTCAAACAGCAAAAAAGTTAAGTGCAAATTTATGCCAAATATGTGGCATAAGTGGCGCCCTCTATCAGCTACATCAAAGTGTGCATCACATTATAATTTCTCTTTACAAACATGAAAGTTATAGCGAAAAATAGAATTTTAAATTTGCACTTTAACACCCTGTATCTTTCTTAATATCAACATTTTATTAAAGCAATTTGGCTTAAATCGTAATATTTTAAAGTGTAGAATTTACGGTTTTCGTTTGTACAATTACTTAAGGACCACCCTGTATATGTCTGTCGTATGTTAAATTATTTCAGAACTCCCAATTTATGTTTAAAATTAAAATAAAAACTTTATAAATAGTTCTCTTGGAGGGTTCGATACTTGATACTGATTTTATGTAGGAGCCAAAATAATTTGGTCAACTTTATTCATACATTCTATTAGCAGACCCGATAGACATTGTACGAATCTTATCTATCCGAGTCAAAAAATTAATCGAATATGGCCCTTCCCCGAAAACAAGAAATGGCTCAATTTGAGTGAGTCACTAAAGTAATGTAATGTCATAATTCACCTTTAAACTTTAAAGTCTTTTATTGTGGACACACAACGTTACTACGCCAATTAAATGGCAATTAAACGTGACGTTTCTACGTTGTTGAGTTAGATTCCAGTGATTGCGTTCAACTTCATTTCGCGGTATGCGTTGCTCGTCAGCTTAACTTGTTCGTACATTCTTTTGTATTGTATATTTTTTAACCTTACGAGTTTTAGCATTACGACCTCGTAGCCTAAGTGGCTACGAGGTCGCAGTTGTATAAGAATTCAAATTCAATCAAAAATAAAAAAAAATACTTATTGTTTCTGTATAATGATTTCTCCACGTGATAGTCTATCAAAACTTACCAAAAATGAATATTAAATCAACATGTTAATATAAATCTCAATTACGATAAGCTAACTGTGACCTTTGTTAATTCTTGTTTATATTTTTTAAAAACCCCTTCTTAATTTACTTACTAAACAAACAATAAACTGGATAGACGACTCGATTAAGGACATTAAAAACTTAATAAATTCGACAGATTGCTGAAGCTGTCAAATGAGTTACCAATCACCCATACTGCCAAATATAATAAACGCAAAATTTAAATGATCGGTAAGTGTTCGAAATAAAAAATTTTTACAATTTTTTCTCTGCAAAAAATCTTTACACGGTATGAGAAAACTTTATTAAAAAGAAAAAAAGATGACAACGAAATTGGTAAAGTCGTTATTATGTTATGGCGTGATCAAAGGAAGTAGGGATGCATTTACCTATATATACATGGATTCATTGTAGCGTTGATTTTTGTGTGTTGTGTGTATATCTTGTGTATTGGGTGTATCAGCTGTCCTGTTTTAGGCTTGTGCCTCTTCAGGACGTGTTTCCTTTATATATATATACATGTAAATTATATATATATATATATATATATATATATATATATATAATATATATATATATATATAATATATATATATATATATATATATATATATATATATATATATATATATATATATATATTTATATATATATATATATATATATATATATATATATATATATATAGATATATATATATATATATATATATATATATATATATATATATATATATATATATATATCCATGTCTTACGACAGATTCATCAGCATCGTCGAATTTCTCTTTAATAACACTTACTTCTCATTTAATGATAAATTCTATCAACAAACTTTCGGTACCCCTATGGGAGCTAAGATTTCTCCTATCATTGCAACTTACGTTATGGATTATGTATTAGACTCAGTCATTCCTTTACTATCCTTTAATATTCCATTTATTAAAAAATATGTTGATGATATCATTTTGGCTATACCCAATGACAAGGTAGATGAACTATTAGACACTTTTAATGGTTATGACCCCTACATCCAGTTCACTATAGAGAGGGAAGATGGTAATTGGTCCGTCCCCTTTCTCGACATAAGGATGATCAGGGAAACCAACAACATCAAAATAGATTGGTATCAAAAACCGACCCATTCTGGTAGATACCTTAACTACAACTCATACCATAATAATTCTACCAAAGTCAACTTAATCAAACAGATGAAAAATAGAGTAACAAAACTATCAGATCCTTCATTTCATACAAAAAACCTACAAATCCTACAGAAACTTTTTATTTCAAACGCTTATCCAACACCATTAGTTAATAAGATTTTGTTTAATACTATCCATGACGAAGATATTTCACCTTCCTTCGCGACTAACAATGCTGATCCTGATGTCTTAAGTAGGAACCCAGTCTCTGATACTCCTATAAACAAATATTTTTCATTACCATATTTCAAAGATATCACTCCGGGGTTAACAAGGATTCTGAAAAGTGTTGAAAATAGCTTTGGCAATAATAATAACAACATTAAACTTAATGTAGCTTGTAGATCAGCCCTAACAATTAATAATCTTTATTCTAAGATAAAAGATAAGACTCCCATAGATAGGCTTAGTAATATTGTCTACAACATTCCATGTCTCTCTTGCAACAATTCCTACATCGGTCAAACATCACAATTATTGAAATCACGTATTACATTACACAAAAGTGATTCTCGACTTCACCCTGACCGTTGTGCATTAGCCAAACATGTCCATTCCACTGGTCATCTCATGGACTATACCAACACCACAATTCTCCACCGTGAGAACAATAAATCTAAAAGAGAGTTCATTGAAATGTCCTATATTTTTCTTAACGATTTCTCCATTAATGTTAAGAGTGACATCAAGAATCTAAGCGATATATACCACCTGTTACTTAAATCAGATACCAAGAACAATACTATATCACAGATTACTAATTTGACTGATATATCCATTAACAACTAACATACCTTTATAATTAATTTTCATTAACAAAAAAATATATAACATTCCCTTGCTTTTCTTAGATACGTCTCAATAAGATTCAATAATACATGAACAATAATATAATTAAATAAAGAAAATCAAAATAATATTTCCCTTTACTGGGATTTAAATTTATTCGTTTTTTACCAATGAACCTTAACGACATAAAGATTCATACCAATTACAATGAAGTTGTCAGCGCTTGCGTTCTGGCTTAAACAGAACCTCACTTTTAACTATTTAAAATCAAAATTTAGTTATTGCCGACATTTCAAAGAATTACCTCCTTTTAAATGTAGTTGCATTGGGTTTTTCGATTAACCTTGGGTAAGCCTTTACGTGTCAAGTTCGAAGCTACCATACATTTCAATTCTTATAAAAAAACTTTTTTTGCACATAGTAACAAAAAACACCACTATGTTACTAGCAAAGTTTTTTAATATTCTAACTCTACAATTCTAAGTTACGGTAAGATCAATAATGTTTTAATAGATAATATATGGTAGCTAATTATAATTTATTCTCTTTCAGCCCTGAAGAAGCCAAATTAATTCTCTTTGGCGAAAACGTTCGGCGAAACAATTGATACACATTAGAGTATTTCTTGCAGATTTCCCCAATATTTAAGAGTTTACTATATATATATATATATATATATATATATATATATATATATATATATATATATTGCTCATTAAAACATCATTCACTAATAACACATCATAACAATTTATATATATATATATATATATATATATATATATATATATATATATATATATATATATATATATATATATACATATATATATATATATATCGATTAATAAAAGAG
This sequence comes from Diabrotica undecimpunctata, assembly GCF_040954645.1. Taxonomy (NCBI): domain Eukaryota; kingdom Metazoa; phylum Arthropoda; class Insecta; order Coleoptera; family Chrysomelidae; genus Diabrotica; species Diabrotica undecimpunctata. Next base: position 110,077,053 of record NC_092804.1, on the reverse strand, counting down.
GTTAGTCTTTGTATGTGGGTATATTTTATTTTATAAAAACCCTTAAAAGGGCAACATTACAAGCACGAACGTTTTCGGAACAACTGTTCCATCATCAGGTTAAAATACAGGTTACCATGCCTGAGCCACCAAAATATTTGGGTAAAAACCCTTTAAAATGTAATATGTTACCAAAGATTGATATGATGTTTAATATTTTAATTACATTTTACTTCAGGTAACATACACCCATGCTTAAGTGAGTTCCAGTTCCATTTTATAAAATAAAATATACCCACATACAAAGACTAACCTCTTTTGTTATACGTGGTATACAGCCAGCTACAGGAATTATTTTCCTTGTGGATTATATCGATTAATAGTATCAGCAATCGGTCTGTAGGAAATAAATAATATTGTTTATTTAACTTATTCACTAAAAATTGTACAATGGAAAATCACTCTATAAAATATTGCGGTTACCAGAACTTCTAAATAATTAAAATCAAACAAAAATGTAATTTGTGTAGATATGTTAAAAAAATTTAAATTTTTACTCTTCTAGTTGTAAGTATTAAAATATTCACTTTTTTTAGATATAATATTTATTCTAATAAATTTACAGTTTTCTCTTTACTATTTAAATATATATATATATATATATATATATATATATATATATATATATATATATATATATATATATATATATATATATATATATGTATATCCCAGTGTGGGGTTAGACACCGAATGCTTTCTAGATCCTATTTCTTAAGTGGATCAGTCTTTTTTGTTTATCTTATCTTCTGACAATATCTCTCCATTTTTCCTGTCTCTAGTTCTTCCTCTCCATTCTCTGACTCATGCCCTTTGAAGGTCTTCTTCAACTTCTTGCACCCACTTTGATTTCGGTCTTCCCTTTCTCTTTCTTCCTCCTGGATTCCATTCTATCATTGTGTATATAACTACCTCATCGCCTGCTCGCCAAATGTGACCTAACCATCTAACTCTGCATTGCTTTATTTTAGTTACGATGTCTTCCTTAAGTTTATCCTTAATCTCTGCATTTGTTCTGCTTCTTTATTCATTTTGCTCTGTTCTGATTGGTCCTAGTATAATTCTCATAATCTTTCTCTATTCTATTATTTTTCATCTTTTTTAACCATCGTCATTGTTTCTCTTGCATATAAAAATATTGGCCTAATTTGCACATGTGTTATAAATGCTCATCTTATTTTTTTTAGTCAGTGTTTTGCTTTTAAGTAATATTTGGTTTGCACAATAAGCTTTATTCGCTGCTAATATTTTTTCTTTTATTTCGGATTTCTTTTCTCCGGATTTGCTTATTGTAACTCCTAGGTATTTGAAATATTCTACTTCTTCAAACTCAGAACTTCCCGTTTTGATTTTTTCTTTCATTGGTTTTTTCCGTAATCTTGATATTTTTGTCATTTTTTTATTTATTCTAAGCCCCATTACCTCCCTTTTTCTCTTATTTTTTTTAGCATTTCTTTCACTATTTTTCTGTTCTTTGCAATAATAGCAATATCGTCTGTATATGCAATTATTTGACCACCTTTTGTTCTGAGATTTCCTTTATTTATATTTCGTAGTACATATTCTAAGGCTAAATTAAAAATAGCGTTGTTGATAAGGCATCTCCTTGTTTCATCCCTTTCTTTATACAGAATTCCTTTGTCACTGCTCTTTGTATCTTTATGCTTAGTTTTGTAGTTCTCATTGTCATTTCTATTAATTTTTTGAGTTTATGTGAGATTTTTAATTTTTTAAGGGCTAATTAATCCGTTCCTTTTAATTGAATCAAATGCCTGGTTGAAGTCTATAAATAACATTTCCAATTCTAATTTATACTCGTTTGCCTTTTCCATTATTTGTTTTATTGTGTGTATTGCATCGATTGTAGATCTCCCTTCTGTGGATCCACCTTGGTACTGTCGTACTGTCTTCTTTGTGATCTTTGATAACCTCTTTTTTATTATTGATGTCAATATTTTTTATGTTGTATTTAGTAACGTTATTCCTCTACAATTTTCACAGATTTGTTGGTCTCCCTTTTTATGTACTGTTATGATCTGCCTTACCTCCCAATGCATTGTCTCTTCTTTCCATATATTTTTCAATAGTGCCAGTATTTTTCCTCTCAGTTCCCTTTCTCCGTATTTTATTATTTCCATATTAATTCCATCTTTACCAGGAGCTTCTCCATTTTTGCTTCTATATATATAATTATATAATATATATATATATATATATATATATATATATATATACATATATATTCACGTGCAATATGTGGTCGAACGTTATCAGGAATTAAAAGAAAATTATTTCCTATGTAAGGAGTAAATGGAACTACATGGTTAGAGAAAATGTCCGTAATATACCTTTGACTTGTTAAGATATCTCTTTGTAAAGCAACAAGTTCCGTTCGCGCTGTAGGAGATATTCCTCGCCAAAACCATGACAGCTCTTCCATTGAATGAAGTGGCCGTCGAATAACTTTCACACGCCTGTCTAAGCTATATAAGCAATAGCTTGATTCATCAGTGAACAACACGTACTCACACTTATTAATATTTCGGTCAAGGTGCTCTCTGACAAATTGTAATCTACTTCTATAATGATTTACGTTTAAAGCTGGTACACATCCTCATATGCAGATCTTGTTCAGCGAGGCACCGTTGTATGGTGTTTCTACTAATTTGAATATTATGAATATTTTATACTTGTATTTGTAAATGTCTTATTGCGAGAAAACGTTCTCTTATAGCACGAAGCCTAATAAACTGATCTGGTCGTGGTGTTGTGAGTCTTCCTCTTCCTTCTCCACGTCGTCTTATATGGTCGTTTGTTTCTCCTCGAAAACGTTGAATGACTGGTGATATTGAATTATGAGATACTATTAACAATAAGCCTATTTCACGATAGCTTAAGCCCTACATCAGCTAAAGTAATTACATGAACACATTCATCTCGGCTCAGATTTCATGAAATATGGTCCATGTCAACTAACATACGCAAAATAGCAAAACAATTTTTTGAACTGTAAACAATATTGACACCTGTCAAATTCTTTGACTTTTCATAGCCAACTAACTGCTTCCATTAATTTCCTTTTTTGATAATAATGATATCGATGATTTTTTTACGAAAATGTTAAATTAAGCTTTTTCGAAATAATAATAAGATGTACCGTTTGCTTTTAATAAATTCCACAAAATAAGATGAAAAATCAAATTTATTTTTACTCCCCGTATATTTGTGAAGCGTTGACATTTCCCAGAAAACATTAATAAAGAAAAATAGCTCAAAAATTATCGTAGAGTTGAGGTAGTGTGTTAATTTCGGAGAGTAGAAAATGACGTAATATTTTGAACATATTTTTCTTTTTTGATAATAGAGATCTCGAGATGATTTTTTTACGAAAATGTAGAAAAAGTATGATGCGATCTCGAAATATTAATACCATGTAGCGTTTATTTGTAATACATTCGACAGGATGTTGCAAAATTAGATGAAAAAACACAACTTTATTTTTACACCCCGTATACGTTGACATTAAAAAAAAAACATTATTATAGTAATTAATTAGAAATATAAGTATAATGTGAAAAATAAACCATCGAAATCTAATTAAGTGTTCAAAAGAAATATCGTTTCAAAATCATGATCCATTTTAGGTGGTGCCTACATATGGTGGTGGTACATATATATATATATATATATATATATATATATATATATATATATATATATATATATATAATGAGATGATTGGTGTTTAAAGAAAATAATTTATAAATTATATACTAGATAATATTAGATATAAAAAGTATTTGGTTATTTTAAGAAGTTATATACTAGAGAATTTAATAAAAATTATTTATGTGAGGGCACTTTTAAGAAATTAGCATGTAATAAGTGTAAAAAAGTTTTGTTTTAGTAATTATGATGTTGTAGATATATTTAAGTGAGCCATGTGACTAGGCAACCAGATATACATACTCTGAAGTGACGTTTAAGTAATAATTACGAATATAAAGCGGGGTTATAATAATATGTTGTTTAAAATGTGTAGTTTATTAAACTAGAGTGTTAGTTACTGATTTAAGTGTATATTCTGATCTGAAAAGCCTAAATGTCAACAGAATTCTCGATAGAAAAGAAAGGAATTCTCTAGATCACCGAAGATGGCCTTGTGTGCGAAATGGATTGTTCCAGAAAATTCAGACATGTGTTTAATGGAACAAATCGAACAGAATTTCTTGCGAGATGATTCTGGAACATTGAAAAGGTATAAATACTCGGTGATTTGGATTCAAGATGGCCAGTTTAGTATGAAAGTTAGCATGAAATAAGCCATTCAGTTAGTAAGAAGAAGCCAGATCAATTATAGTCAGTCAGAAGGTCCAATTGCTCAATATAGTGAGTTAAATGAAGATTAAGAAACAGTATAAAGAAAATATTATTGAAGATTAAAAATTATATTATGTATAAATGGTGATTGGATAATGCAAGAAGTATTATTTGAAAATTAAAATTATATAATATATTTGGTGATTGGATATTGGTATATTGAAAAGAAGAATAAATATAAATGCTGTTTGCTGGTTTGCTTGGTGGTTTATAAATGCTTAAGAAGAAATATATTTTAAATTGGTGGAAGCTGATAATTGGAAAAAGTAATTTCACAAAAACAAGGATAACCGAAGCACGAAGACATTGAGTGGTGATTAGAATCTATATAGTGGAAAACAGTTCATTTAGGCATTCAGTGACAGAAAGGTACAAAATTTTGTTAATATAATTTAGTTAGTGTCATAGCAATTTCAATTTTGAAGATAGTTTGTTTAAATTTTACATTGTCTATAGAATTTAATTAGTTTCATAAGAATTTCAATTTAAAGATAGTTTATTTTAAATTTACATTGGCTAGGTTAGATATATATGTGTGTGTTTCATAATAGATATAATAAAGATAATTTAAAAAAGTACTTACAAACTAAGTCTTTGAGAACCGCGATAAAAACCCTATATATTATTATTAAAAATACTCATTGCTCATCATTCACAAACAATACATCATAACAATATATATATATGTATATATATATATATACGTGTCTTTACGCCTTTACGTGTCAAGTTCGAAGCTACCATACATTTCAATCCTTATAAAAAACTTTTTTTTTTACACATAGTAACAAAAAACACCACTATGTTACTAGCAAAGTTTTTTAATATTCTAACTTTACAATTCTAAGTTACGGTAAGATCAATAATGTTTTAATAGATAATATATGGTAGCTAATTATAATTTATTCTCTTTCAGCCCTGAAGAAGCCAAATTAATTCTCTTTGGCGAAAACGTTCGGCGAAACAATTGATACACATTGAGTATTTCTTGCAGATTTCCCCAATATTTAAGAGTTTACTATATATATATATATATATATATATATATATATATATATATATATATATATATATATATATATATATATATATATATATATATATATATATATATATATAGAAATATTGGGAACACTTCGAAGTCACTTTTAAAAAAAGATTTATTTACAATTTATAAAACTAACAATAATTTTGAACTACACAAATGTAAAGATAACTTTCTAAAATAAAAATTGGCACCGGGAACATGTGTCGTGCTAATTTATAATATTCCTTTGCTGTCTCTGCATTTTCCATAGGCCGCGACTATATTTCTCCTCCTTCCTTTGGTTCTGACTTCGCCCTCGAAGTCTCTTTGAATATAGTTTCTAATATCGAGATTTGGGATGGCTGTAATTTGGGTCCATAGAGTAATTTGGAAATTCTCTTCCTTTTCTTAATTACAATTGTCAATAATATTGCTAAAACAGAAATTATTAGAAATATGGCTGTGGCTCCAAGTCCTGTTGAAATCTTCGGTAGGTTTTGCAGAGGAACAATGGGTTGAATTTGGCCATGAGTTTATGGAATTTTTAATTTTTCTATTTTCAATTCTTTATCTGGCATCAATTTAATTGGAATGACTTCGGGGATTGGAATCTGTTGAATTATTTTCTTGGCGTATGTAATTCCTTCTATAAGTACGGTTTCATTTGACATCAAAATGCTGCTTACTTGAACTTCTTTTTGTTTAATCTTTATTGGTCTAACAACTCCTAACAGGATAACTTTATCGGTCTCTTGTATAAAGTTTTCTGTAACTAATGCTTTAGTGCAGTTTTGTACATTAGGAATAAGACATTTGGAATTGACTGGTTTCGTACAAATGACATAGTCTGCTTGGCCGGTACAACTTTCGAACCATTTGTTGTTGGCAAAAAATTGAGCTGGTGTTAAAATCATAACGTGATCATCGTTAGGGACTGGGTAAATTCTAAATGTTAAATAGGAATTTTCAATAAGGATTGGTATTTTAAGGATAATGAGCATAGTCTTAGAAGTAACACAAATAATATATTTAGAAGATTCAATGCGTTCATAAGGATGTTCATTATCAGATACTAAAGAATTCGTAGAATAAATTTTTACTAAATTTTCTTTTAAGTCTAAAAGTTCTTTTAATGTGAACAGTTCAATATTTCACGAGTTAAAATGAGAAATAGTGATAGTTCTAACTAATTTCATTAAAAATTTGTTAATAATCTGTAAATTTAAAATATCATTATGTATTACAGCGTATCCATCAAAATCTGCCGATAATCTCTTAATTTTTGTGAAAAGTATTTGATTATTTTTTGTAATTTGTTCTAATAAAATATTAAATCTCGTTGAGAAAGTTTTGTCGAAGGAGATGCGGTTATTAAACAATGTTATAACTCCATTCTGTTTATTTTCTAAAGCAATGATATGTTTTTTTAATAAGTTTAAGTCGGCATCGTCTGGATTTTCGGTTACATATTTTATAGCGGTACCTAGAAACTTAAAAAGTCCTCATTTATGTCTCCCAGTTATTTTATGCAAATTGTCTTTGGTTTCGTTAAGTAAGTGGTCGTATTGGGATTTTAGTAAGGTTAATGGTCCCATTTTTGTCGGAGTTTGAAAATGGTCAACAGGGTTGATGTTTAGAATGTCTTCTAATTTTTCTAAGTTGATATGTAGAATATGTCGGTGATAGTGGGAGATTTCTTTGGATATTCCAATTTCTTCGGAGTAGTATCCGTTATTCGGAATCGTCTGAATTTTGACAGTAGCCTGAAGGCCCAGGAACAGGGTCGTCCCGTAAAGAATTTTGGTTTTGACATAAGCCTGAAGGCCCAGGAACAGGGTCGTCCTGCAAAGAATTTTGGTTTTTCTAAATCTTTTTACAAATTTTAAATGAGTGCTTGTTTCGTTTTGTTTATTAGTTTTACCAATGATTTTTGTTTTATTTTGGGTTGTAGGATTTATTGTAGAATAAGGGGCATTTAACTTTGCTCCATGTTTTTTCTTTTTAACATACAAAGTTTGTGTGGGTTCAATTTCAGGTATAGATTCAGTATTTTGGTTTTGTTTATTTAGTATGTCTTGTCTTTTCTCTTTTTGTTTTGTATATAAGTTACTTAAAAATGGTTGCAATTCTTCTTTATGTCTTTGAACGTACGTTTCATATACTGGAAGATTAAAGTCAAAATGTATTTCCTCGGCGTATGGTCCGTAAAGTATTGATAAAGGCGAAAAATTGGTCGCGCTATGAATAGATTGATTATAAATTAAAACAGCATGAGTAAATATGTCGTCTATTGGGTCATTTGGATTTTGGTCACGTAACGTTCTTAATTTTTCAATTAGGGTAGAGTGAAAACGTTCTACTGGAGAATTGGAAAAAGAGTTATTAACTGTGGTAAAATGTAATTCTATTTTATGTAGCTTCATGAATTCTATTAATAAAGAGGAATTAAATTCTGTGCCATTGTCACATACGATTTTTCTAGGATAATTGTGGTGCGAAAAATAATGTCTTAATTTACTCAAAATTGAAATTGTGGTTTTGTCAGGAATTTTATAGCATTGCGCGTACTTGGAAAATGAGTCAGTTATGGTCAGATATAAATTTTTATTACAATAAAATACGTCTATGTGTAAAATATCGAAGGGCTTTTATCCTAATTGTGGAAGTTTGTACGGATGTCGTTCGTATTTGTTCTTTAGGCAAATTTCACATTTGTTGATAAAGTTTGAAGTAGTTGTTTGCATAGAAGGCCAGTAATATTTTCGCTTTAAATGTTTGTACGTTTCCGTTATGCCATTATGATTTTCGGTATGATACCTTTTTACACATTCTGTTTGGTTTATTTCTTCTTCAATGTCCTGTAATATAGTATTGCAAAAGAAGACTTTTACCGTCGTATTTATATTATCTTTAAAATAGTTACAAATAAATGGCCTTAATTCGTGTGCTACTTTAATTGCAAATTTTTGATTAGCTTTAAGTATATTTTTTAGCATATCTGTTTTTTTTCTTCTTTTTCTTTCTTTTCTCCAGTCATTAGTTAAATTTATTGTGTATCTGTGTTTATCGAAAATTTTCTTATAGGTTAAATCGTTAGTTAGCGATTCTGGAATTATAATTATTTGATTTTTCGAAAGATTAATTGGTTCTTCTGAAATTTGAATTCCTGTAATAGGATTTTCAATAACCGTATGTTGTGTGTTGTCAGTGCTGTTATTATTTTCTTGAATTGCAATAAATTCTTTAAGGAATTGGTCTGGGTCAAAATCGTTAAGATCTGGGGGTTCTGCGCACATTGAACTGCGAGTTAACGCGTTGATTTGAACTCTATAGAGGGCGTCTGCTACTTGATTCTCTTTTCCTTTTTTGTATTTGACCGTAAAATTATAGTCTTCAATGATAGTCTTCTTGATGTGGGATCCTTAATTTTATAGATCCACACCAGTGGGTTATGGTCGGATTCGACGGTAAATCTTTTTCCATATAAATAGGGTCTGAAATGTTTACAGGAATCTATGATTGCTAAAAGTTCTTTTTCGGTCGTCGCATAATTTTGTTCTGCGGAGTTTAGTGTGTGGGAGTAATAGGCAATTGGGTGATTATTTTGTGTTAAGACAGAGCCTATTTCAATATTGGAGGCATCTGTTGTTAGTACAAAAGGTACTGTAAAGTCAGGATATTTAAGAACTGGGGCATTGGATAGTAATTAGTTGCATTTTTCGAAGCACTCTAAATAATTGGGATTTTTAGGGTTGATAATAGCTCCTTTGCGCGTACAACGAGAGAATGGGGATGTAATTTTAGCGAAATTAGGGATGAGTCTACGGTAATAACCGACGAGTCCAAGGAATGATTTGATTTCCTTTAATGTTTTTGGAAGAGGGTAGTTTTGTATAGCATCCAATTTGGAAGGATTGGGTTTTATGCCATCGGGCGTGACTATATGTCCAAGAAATGCGACTTCTTTTGTCAAAAATTCTGATTTATCTAGCTGAACCTTAAGATTAGTTTCCCTGAAAGTGTCAAATATGGTAGAAATGTGAACAAGATGTTCTTGTAATGATTTCGAAAAAATAATAACGTCATCCATATAGACGAAACAGAATTTATATAGATAAGGGCGTAAAATATTATCCATTAGTCTTTCAAAAGTAGCTGGGGCATTTTTGAGACCAAAAGGAAGTCTTAAAAATTCGAAATGACCATGGGGAACTGTAAAAGCGGTTTTCTCAATAGAATTAGGATTTAGTTCGATTTGGTGGAAACCTTGAGCTAAATCGAGAGTCGTAAAATATGTCGCTTTGCCTAATTTATCTAAAATGTCATCAATTTTAGGTATGGGGTACTTATCGTCTACTGTGTTTTCATTTAATTTGCGGTAGTCCATAACCATTCCAAATTTTTTCTCGCCGGATGCGTCGGCTTTTTTGGGTACAACCCTTACAGGGGCTGAATAAGGTGATATAGATGGTCTAATAATTTTATTGTCTAGAAGTTGATTCACTTGTCTGGTTATTTCTTCTTGCATACTTTTCGGGTGGCGAAATCCTCTGACATATATGGGATTATCGTCTTGCGTCCTTATTTCGTGCTTTATCGCCGAAGTGAAGGTTAATGGTGCTTTTTCGTCGTAAAATATGTCCTTGTATCTCTTGCATCATTTTAAATTTTTTTCTTTTTCTTCTTCATTTAAATGTTGCGTGCGTATAATTGAAGGGTCAAAATTCGTGGGTCCTTTACAAATTTCGTACTCATCTAAATTCTCTACATGAATCGGCTCCATTTGTACTGGGTTATCAAATGTGATATTATTAATATAGCCACTTGTAACTGTATGAATAGATTCAGGTAATTTTATATTATTTATTATAATTTCTTAAAGCAATATATTTCCATTATCAATGTCTACTGGAATTTTATTATACAACGTTTTAAAAGGAATCCTATAACTAGTGTTATACGTATTTAATGTCAGTGTCATATTTTTATGGTTAATGACCGCGTTTAATTTTTCGAGATCCGCATTACCTAGTAAAATATCAAAATCTCGACTGAAATTTGCAACTCTGGTGTCAAATAACACAGATATGTTCATTTCGCTAAGCAGTGGCGTTCTTATATTGTCATTAAAAGATTGCGTAATTTCCATTGCAGTTAATTTAAATAGTTTTTTGTATTTGTGGGATGGATTAAAATATTTGGTAGCGTTGGGTGAAATAATGGTATCTGATCCTCCGGAATCTATTAGGACTTTTAATTTAGACTTGGGTAAAATAAAATAAGGTAATTGAGGATAGTTGTGGATATTATTTAAGTTTATTGAGGGGGTGGCTGTTCTTGTAAAGGAACGCTCTGAAAATTTTGATCATAAACGTTTTCTTGTTCGTATGGGTCGGATAAGAATTCGAAATCTTCGCTATTGTTAGCTTCTACATTAAAAGCGTGAGTTCTCCTAGTCGAAATACTCATAGGTTCGTGGTTTCTGGACGAAGACGTCTGTACGCCGCTCATGGGGGTAGGATTATTGTTTTGACGATTTTGCGGAAAATATTGTCTATTAGTGTGTTGGTTGAAATTATTTCTTTGTGGAAATGAAGATTGTCTATTTAAATTCGTATTATTTTGCGGAAAATAATTATTGTTTCGGGTATAGTTATTTGGAGAATTTGAAGTATTATTATTGTTAGGAAAGTTATTTCTGAAATTATTTGGTCTGGGATTATTATATTGAAATGAGTTATTAGAATTAGATTGGTATTGATTTCGAGGCTGGTTGGAATAATATTTCAAATGATTATGGTTATTTTTAGGATGGCTAGGCGGATTATTATTTGATTTTGGTATTTGTTGTCGTTTTAAAAAATTCATATACTGCTGTTGATTTTTGTGATTGTCGTATGATATACATTTTTGGAGAGCTTCGTCTAAGGAATTTAATTAAAAGTGGGACAGGTACTCGCAGTAGGGTTCATTAATACCAGTGCAAAAGGTTTTTAGAGCAATGTTTTTAAAATATGGGGTTTTAAATTCTACCGTTTCTGGATTATTGTGTAAAGAAATATGTTGTAATAAATCATTAAGGTTATTTAAAATTCTCTGATGATATTGATCGTAATTCTTTTGTAATTTTTGTACAGTTGTTGAAAGTTGCGTGACTAAAATATCTTCTGAACGTCTGTCTTCGTATTTGGTTAAAAGTAGGGGCCTGATTTCGGTCCAAAGGGTTTTATTAGAATAATTTAAATAGTCTCTGGGTTCACCTTTAATTTTTGAAACAATATTTGCATTTAAAATAAATTGTTGTGGTACAGTAAGATTTTGATTAGAAAAAAAGTTAAGTAGATTATCTACGGATTTAATGAATGTGGAGAGGTTATCTCCTGTGGTAAAATCGGGTAATGTAGAACATAAGCTAGAAATATCACTATTGTTAAGGGCCATTTTTGAACGATTACGGTTTCGAAATTTATTTCGTGAACTATTCGTCGCTTTAGAAAGATCTTTAATTTCGTTACAGTTTAAATTACAATCAGCTTATAATAAATGTAAATTTTCTACAGAATTATTAGTAATGCAGCAGCGCCAGATATATTGGGAGCACTTCGAAGTCACTTTTAAAAAAAGATTTATTTACAATTTATAAAACTAACAATAATTTTGAACTACAAAAATGTAAAGATAACTTTCTAAAATAAAAAAGGGCACCGGGAACATGTGTCTTGCTAATTTATAATATTCCTTTGCTGTCTCTGCATTTATATATATATATATATATATATATATATATATAAGCCCATCGTTTTTTATTTTTCAAATTATTTTCGAACCTACTGTTTTAAATATTGATATAATACTCTACTTGTTCTATGTCTTAATATGTCGTCACGATTTTGTGACTTCTTCAGGAGAAAACTGTAAATTTATTAGAATAAATATTATATCTAAACAAAGTGAATATTTTAATACTTACAACCATAAGAGTAAAAATTTAAATTTTTTTAACATATCTACACAAATTACATTTTTGTTTGATTTTAATTATTTAGGAGGTCTGGTAACCGCAATATTTTATAGAGTGATTTCCCATTGTACAGTTTTTAGTGAATAAGTTAAATAAACAATATTATTTATTTCCTACAGACCGATTGCTGATACTTTAAATCAATATATATATATATATATATATATGTAATTTACATGTATATATAGGTCAATGCATCCCTACTTCCTTTGGTCACGCCATAACATAATAACGACTTTACCAATTTCGTTCATCTTTTTTTTTTTTCTAATAAAATTTTCTCATACCGTGTAAAACTTTTTTGCAGAGAAAAAATTGTAAAACAAATTTATTTCGAACACTTACCAATCATTTCAATTTTGCGTTTATTATATTTGGCAGTATGGGTGATTGGTAACTCATTTGACAGCTTCATCAATCTGTCGAATTTATTAAGTTTTTAATGTCCTTAATCGAGTCGTCTATCCAGTTTTTTGTTTGTTTAGAAAGTAAATTAAGAAGGGGTTTTTAAAAAATATCAACAAGAATTAACAAAGGTCACAGTTAGCTTATCGTAATTGAGATTTATATTAACAGGTTGATTTAATATTTATTTTTGGTAAGTTTTAATAGACTATCATGTGGAGAAAACGTTATACAGAAACAATAAGAAATTTTATTGCGACTGCGACCTCGTAGCCACTTAGGCTAAGAGGTCGTAATGATAAAACTCGTAAGGTTAAAAAATATACAATACAAAAGAATGTACGAACAAGTTAAGCTGACGAGCAATGCGTACCGCGAAATGAAGTTGAACGCAATCACTGGAATCTAACTCAACAACGTAGAAACGTTACGTTTAATTGTCATCGGGCAACATTCAATTATAAAGTGTAGATCTATTGCAGTTTACAACAAATTGTTGCTATTGATCAAATAAACGTTGTGTGTTCACAATAAAAGACATTACAGTTTAAAGGTGAATTATGTCATTACATTACTTCAGTGACTCAGTCAAATTAAGCCATTTCTTGATTTCGGGGAAGGGCCACATTCGATTAATTTTTTGACTCGTATAGATAAGATTCGTACAATGTCTATCGGGTCTGCTAATAGAATTTATGAATAAAGTGTACAAATTATTTTGGCTCCTACATAAAATCAGTATCAAGTATCGAACCCTCCAACAGAACTATTTATCAAGTTTTTATTTTAATTTTGAACAAAACTTGAGAGTTCTGAAATAATTTAACATACAACAGACATATATATATATATATATATATATATATATATATATATATATATATATATATATATATATATATATATATATATATATATATATATATATATATATATAAACATGATTTTATTGCTTTTGTTTTAATTAACGTGGAGGTGGTATATATTACGTTTACGTTAACAACAACCAAATATTTTATAGAGAAAACTTTTGTTTACTGAAAACATAATTAATCGTAGATACCAAATTTTCATCAAAAACTATATACGTTTTACTATAATTACTGCATACTATCTATTAAAATATGATATACATTAATATATGTTGCATTTCCAATTTACAAGTAGAATAAACTTCTCTATAAAATTTGTTTGGACTTTTAATGAATGAAGGGTAACTCTAAGATTAGGATAGTGTTAATTATGTTTGCTATGCAACTATTTGGGTGAGTATGAACTTTGTAGATAATGCTTAATCCGATTACATCGACGTTATAATATAATACAAACGAAGACTAATTCTAGGAGAGATTACAGTGGTTGTAATATAAAAAATATGACTTTAAGGTTTGGTATTTGAAAGTTTTAACTGTTAGCATGTGGGATACATAAAAAGTGTCAATATATAATATTTAAATATTCTCACATACAAACGTACAATTTTATAATTTATATTATTTATGATATATACATTCTTGTATTTATAATATATAGTTCTACAGAGTGTAACCTATTACAAATTACAATATTATGAATTTTTAACGTGTTCAGTAATCCGCACTCTAGTCTACTTTTACATCTACTTTTTTTAGTCGTCAATCATTTATTATTAATGAATATTTTAGAATGTCTTGCATCTAATACAATTTTTTAAATCTAATGAATAACACACCCTCTTCCATAAATATAACCACAGATGTTAAGCAACATCTGCAACACATACTAGGTCATGAATTTTCGATGGGTTCGTATCTTTTTTTTGTATTGCCTACATTAGAAATTCGAGCCGCATCGATGACAAATCCTCGTATTTCATCATCATCATCATCATTATGTGTGTAAAATTGCACCTGCACCACAGTGGAATTTAAAACCACGTATCTCACATGCTGTAAACAATCCCAGTAATTTATGTATATATATACATATATATATATATATATATATATATATATATATATATATATATATATATATATATATATATATATATATATATTGAGATGATAATAAACATGGGAGAAAGAAAAATAGTGTTTAAAAAAAAATTTATAAGTTATATACTAGAGAATATTATAAAATATATTTATATGAGGGTATTCTTAAGAAATTAGCATATAATAAGTGTAAAAAGTTTTTCTTTAATAATTATGATATATTTAAGTGAGCCATGTGCATAGGCAACCAAATATACTCTGAAAGTGACAGTTAAGTGATGGTTGCAAATGTAGAATAGGGTTGTTTATTGATTTGAGATGTTTAGTTTGCATATAACTGCGGATTTGAAGTAGTGTAGTTTATTAATTTAGGGTGTTTAATTTACATATAAGTATATATTCTGATCTGAAAATCCTAAATGTCAATAAAATTCTCGATAGAAAAGTAAAGAATTCTCTAGAACACTAAGTTAACCCTGTTTGCGAGGAGAGACTATTCGAGAACATTCATATATTTAGGAAATAGAACAATTCGAATATGATTTCTTGCCAGATGATTCTGGAACATTGAAAAGATATAAATACTCGGTGATTTGGATTTAAAATGGTCAGTCAGTCAGTAAGTAAGCAGTCAGTATATAGCTGGTTAGTTGGGGAGATTTTTAAGATAGTAAAGTCAGTATAAAGAAGAGACGGACACAGTTAGTAAGCAGTCAGTATGAAGTTAGTATAAAGGTCATTAGTCAGTCAGAATTAGGAAGAAAGTATAAAGTATGCAATATTCAGTGACTTTAGGTGGAGATTAGTAGAAATCAAATTATAATGGTTATATGGTGAATGGAGATTAGAAGAAATTAAAACTATAATAGTTATATGGTGATTGGATATTGGTGTATTAAAAAGAAGAATAAATATAAATGCTATTAAGAAGAAAATATTCTAAATTGGTGGAAGCTGATAATTAAAACATTGTGGAGTATTTGGCAAGGCAAGTTTACAAAAAAAAGATAACCGAGGCTGAGAACGAAGACATTGAGTGGTGATTAAAATCTTTATTTTGGAGAACAGTTTCATTTAGGCATTCAGTGACAGAAAGGTACAAAAATTTGTTAATATAATTTAATTAGTGTCATAACAATTTCAATTTTAAAGATAGTTTGTTTAAAATTTACATTGTCTATATAATTTAAGTAGTTTCATAAGAATTTCAATTTAGTTTGTTTTTAATTTACATTGGCTATGATAGATATATATATATATATATACATATATATATATATATATATATATATATATATATATATATATATATATATATATATATATATTGTCCCGTCGTTTTTTATTTTTCAAATTATTTTCGAACCTACTGTTTTAAATATTGATATAATGTATATATAATTTAACGTGATTATTTCGACCAAAAAACAATTTATAAATATGTTGGAAATATCGGGTATGTGGTCTATATTAAATAAAAATCTTTGTTTTTTCTAAAGCTCAATATTTCGCCATTTATTTGATAGCTTCATCGGGAGTAACTGTAAAAAACAAACATTTCAAAACACTGACGTACACTTAGATTTACAATAACAGAAATTAAAAGATTATACACATAAATAAAATTGAATATTAAAATAACATTATTACTGATGAAACTGTACATTTAATAAAATGCATGTTAAACTTTAAAATATCTTTGAGCACGTTCGTTAACAATAAATAAGATGGAACAAGTAAAAATTATTTCAAAATGCAAAAAATAATAATGTAAGAAAACATTAGAGGAATATTATTTCTTTAATTAATCATTAAGGCTAGTTAGTATGCTTAATAATTAAGGTGAGTGTAGTTTTAAATTTTGTTTAATATATTGCAATATATGTTGCTTAATTGCCCCGTGTCTGTTTTATAATTTAAAGTTTGTTTATTTTTGTTAATGTGGTACATCTCCAAAAATAACCTTCTTTTGTAATTTTCAGTTTGTGCCAAAATACGAGCATTGTTGTAGTCTAACAGATGACCGGTGTTTTTGTAGTGCTCGACAACTGCGCAAGAATTTTTTCCTAAGCGGCAATCACTTTTATGCTAAAACAACGTATCACACAGCATAAAAGTGATTGCCGCTTAGGAAAAAAAAAAAGAAAAAATTCTTGCGCAGTTGTCGAGCACTACAAAAACACCGGTCATCTGTTAGACTACAACAATGCTCGTATTTTGGCACAAACTGAAAATTACAAAAGTAGGTTATTTTTGGAGATGTACCACATTAACAAAAATAAACAAACTTTAAATTATAAAACAGACACGGGGCAATTAAGCAACATATATTGCAATATATGTATTAAACAAAATTTAAAACTACACTCACCTTAATGATTAAGCATACTAACTAGCCTTAATGATTAATTAAAGAAATACTATTCCTCTAATGTTTTCTTACATTGTTATTTTTTGCATTTTGAAATAGTTTTTACTTGTTCCATCTTATTTATTGTTAACGAACGCGCTCAAAGATATTTTAAATTTTAACATGCATTTTATTAAATGTACAGTTTCATCAGTAATAACGTTATTTTAATATTCAATTTTATTTATGTGTATAATCTTTTAATTTCTGTAAGTATTGTAAATCTAAGTGTACGTTAGTGTTTTGAAATGTTTGTTTTTTACAGTTACTCCCGATGAAGCTGTAGCATTTTATTTTGAAGTCCCCTCGTATATGTGTTAATTGAAATCCCCTTACATATGCATTAGAATAACGAAGAATTTTTTCAATGTTTCTTAGTTCGTATCCTTCAATTTAAAACCCATATAATCTTTCGTTATTTTTTCAAGTCGCCGCCGCCGATAATAATTCATTTTATTGTTTATTTATGTCACAGGCGCAAATTCTTCGATATTGCCCGATATTGCGTTTTCAAATTAATTTACGTCTTAATTTCCGTTGTGTTTAGTTTATACGCTAAGTGCTTTGTTTGTTCTAACTTATGCGAGCAATTTTTAAAAATAATTTCGTCACTTTCGTTGGAGCCACGGTGATCTCCAGTGGTTCAGCGTCAAGTCCAAATTCAAATGAATTTGTAGTTTTCTGTTTTTGTCCCTTTTCAGGGAAATCTTCGTATTACGTTATGGAAATCAATTTTAGTAGCAGTTAATCGTCTAATTAAGAGGCAGAGTCATAAGTTTTGTGCTCAGTGCCGGCTTCGGCCTCAAATGGTCGATCCAATGTATAGTGTGAGATCCAGTCCCTTTTGTTCGTGTGTTCGTGTCCAGTATTCAACTCCATCAACGTCAGATTTTCGTTCCTGAGCATAGAAATGTTTTTTTTAGTCCTGTTGCAGTTTCAGTCCAGAGATGTAACAAGTTTTTTTTGAAAGTTAGGTGCGAAATAGTGAAATACAGGTAACATTTTTTTGTGTAAATTTAAAGTAAAGCAGACATTTTTTAAATAAACGTAATGATTTGCTTTCAATAAAATTTAAAAGTATTTGTAACATTTAAAGTAGTAAATTTTATGGTTTGACTTCAGCTGTCAATTTATTTGTTCAGTTTTTTTAAATTTAATGTTAATTTATGACAGCCCGTTTTAGAATTTTTGATTTGTTTTGTTTTCTTTAAAAGTAAGGTTAGCTTACATGTGAATTTTGTAAGTTTTTGTAGTATCTTCAACTCCTGGAAATTGTAAACAGATGACACATGTAAGTTTTTTTTGGATTTTTGTATTTTGCAGCTATGATTATTATATTTTTGTATTGTCTATGTTTTGTAACTGTTTGTGGTGACACAAAAATAAATATTAAATTTTGTTTGTTAACATTTTGTTTATTTTTTTTTCTAACCTTTTTTATTGAGTTTTATTTGAAAAAGATATATTTTTTTATGTTTAATAATTATATCTCCAGTTGCAACTAGCTGGTTGTAATAGGTATAATTAGGCACCTCAAGTGGCGCCCTATATTAAATTTCTTGAGGTGTTTCCTGTTTCGTTTTGTTTTTGTTTGTCCCAAGAGATTTATGACCATTTATTTCATTTTTCTGTAGTTGCCCCAATCCAAACCCCCTTGTCTTTTACTTATCCACGACCCCAGCTCTCCTGCCAAAACCTGAGTGCCCGTTCGCACAAGTAGCGTTTATTTTGCTTACCCTATCTTCGCCCCAAGAATTTCTATCCCCCATCTTCTACCCCTAAAAGTAATACCCCTATGGTAGGCAAAATATTATCGTTACAAAAATGGCGCCCAACGTGGGACATGTATTAGATTTGCTCCATTTGTACGTTCGTTACAAAAATGGCGCCCCCCAACGAGGGGCATGTTTTAGATTTGCGCTATTTGTACTTCGTTACAAAATAGCGCCCAACGTGGCTAGCATTTTTTAGATTTGAGACCCTTTTCCCAAAGTCAGATATCTTTTTCAATTCTTCCCCGAGTTTTTCTGCCATGTATATGAAACCCCGTCTTCCAGATATTGCCCTAAGTGTCCCACAAACAGTTTGTTTGTTTGGTTTGGTTTGTATTGTTCGAGTGACTTTTCTTTGAGCTAATGTGTATAGTTGAGTTATGCCCTTTGTCCCTTGTTTTTCATTGTTTTCTTCTAGGCCCTCTCTGACGGCGTTTATGTTATGCCACGGGTAAGAAGGAGATTGTGAAAGAGAAGTAGTGATTGTTTTTTGTGTTTCCTGTCTTGTATCTGAATGACCACAAGTGTATATTTGTGATCAAGAGATGCTGTTTAGTTTCGCCTAAGAGTAATCTCATTTAGTTTTTTTCACCCAAACATTGTTTTAATATTTTTGTATCCCCCTGTATGTGTATTTCATTGAGTCGGTTTGTTTTGAACCATTTTTTTAGTAATATTGTGTATTTTGGTTTACCCAATATTTCGTTTTACCAAAGGTTTTATATTCGTTATTTATGTTGTCTTTGAAGTAGAAATATTTCCGTCTGTTTTCTGAGATCCAAATAATACCTATTTGGAATGTTTATAAAGTGTATATAATTATGTTTTATCACTTAGAACACTTGTTAAAAAAAACTTTATTTTTGAAAATATACAATGTTACAGACTTAAATAAAATGTTAACAATAATAATTATTACTGTTGAACTTTAAGCTATGAAGTGACTCTAAAGAATGAATGTACTTTTTTATTTGTATTCCTATTTATAAGGTTTAAGGTAATAACTTATAATCTAAATGGTGTTGTTGGCTTCCGTCTATGTGGTCTTGGCGGAGGTCTCGTGGCGTTGGTATTGCGTTGCGTTTGTCTAGGTGTTATGATTACATTTCTCCTCCTTCCTTGGGATTGAATTCCGTCCTCGGAATTTCGAGAAGTTCTTGAAGGGCTGCTACTTGGTGTTGTGGCATTTTGGGTCCAAATAACAATCTGTAAATTCTTCTTCTCTTACGAATTGCTACATATAAAATTAGTGCTAAAACAGATATGATTAATAAAGTGAGGATGAGGCTGATGCTGGTTGTCATCAATGGCTGTAGATTGGTTGTTTCGATGGGCTCGAGTCGGTGATGGGTTCTTGGAATTTCTAATTTTTCCAATATAAGCGAATGTTTCGGGTGAAGTTTCATTTGTATAATATTTGGCATTTGTAGTTCTTGGATGGTCTGTGGATTTATCTTTTGTCCCATGATATATAATGTTTCATCCGTGGAAATCACACTGGAGTGGTTGACAGTGATTTCGCCAATTTTGAGGGGTTCTGCTAATCCTAGTAGAACGACGTGGTCAGTCTCTATGATGAAGTTTTCGGTAACATGTGCAGTGAGGCATCCTTGTACGTCTGGGATTTGGCATTTTGAATAAACTCTATTTTGGCAAATGATGATGTTGGATTTTGGCGTGCAATTTTCGTACCATGTGTTATTTGCGTAGTACTTTGCAGGTGGGATTATCATTGCTTGTTCGTTGTTGGGTATCGAATATATTTTGGAAGTTGGGTAAGAGTGGACGTGGAGAATAGGAATTTTTAGGATTATAAGCATACTTGTCTGAGTTATACATATTACTGAATGTGAAGCTTCTAAGAGTTCATAGGGGTGTTCTTCATTAAGTATTAGAGCGTCTCGAGGATAAATTGAGAGAAGTGTATTTTGAAGATTGAGTATCTCATGTAGGGTAAGAAGTTCGATATTTGGAATATTAGATTGAGAGATTGTTATTGTTCTTATTAGTTTTTTGATGTATTCATTTATGCTTTGTATTTCTAAAATTTCATTGATTATGGCTAATTGTTTGGAAACATGATCTAATTCATTTGATAATAGGGCATTGTTGTCATTTAACTTTTTAAGAAGTATGTCGAATCTGGTATTAAAGGTTTCGCCATAAGAGATTTGATTGTTATACTTTTTTATTATTTCGTTTTGTTTAAGCTCGACTGCAGCGAGATGAGATTTGAGGAGTTCGAAGTCTGAGTCGTCGGGATTGCCGGTAATGTATTTGATAGTCGTACCTAAGAAGTTGAAAAGACCTCGTTTTTGTATTCTTTTCCGTGTGATTTTGTGTAAGTTATCTTCTGCTTCTTTTAATAGGTGTGTAAATTGGTTTTTGAGAAGTTGTATCGTGGGTACGTTTGGTAAGACGTTGTTGAAGTTGTCACTACTGTTGGATAGTGTTTGTTGAAGTTTGTCTAAGTCAATCTGTAGTATGTGTTTGTGGAAATGAGTTATAATTTTTGAATCTCCTATCGATTCCATATAGTAGCCATTATTGGGTATCTCCTGGATTTTGACCAGTGCTTGCAGATGTTGAAGGGCCATCCTGTAAAGAGGATTTTGTGTAGTGTTTTCTTTGTCTTTTAACGTATTTTAAGTGTGTACTAGTTTTGTTATTTTTTGCCGTTAGGCCAGTAATTTTTGTTTTGTTTTGTGAAGTGGGGGTTATTGTCTGATATAGAGGGTCTAGTTTGGGTTGAATTTTCTTTTTCTTTGCGTAAACTTTTTGTGTAATTGTAGGTATTTCTTCTGTGTCTTTGTTGGCTTTTTCTAGAGCTTTGTCTCTTTTTTCTTTTGTTTTTGTGTATATGTGGTCAATAAATGGAAGTAGTTCGTTTTTATGTTGTTCATTATAAGTTTCATAGATAGGTAGATCAAAATCAAAATTAATTTCGTTTAAATAAGGGCTGTAAAGTATTGAAAATGGTGAATAACCGGTAGAGCTGTGAATGGATTGATTGTACACAAGGACAGCTTGTGTAAAGGTGTCATCTAAGGAGTTTTGCGGATTTTGTGCCTTTAATGTTCGAATTTTTTCTAACAAGGTTGAATGAAATCTTTCGACTGGGGAGTTTGATGAAGAGTTATTAACAGTGGTTGTATGAGTTTCGATTTTGTGTAGATTCAAGAATTCTTTGATAACTGAGGAGTTGAATTCTTTTCCGCTGTCGAATACAATTTTCTTGGGATGGTTATGGTGTGAGAAATAATGTCTAATTTTGCTTAAGATTGATACGGAGGCTTTGTCTGGAAGTTTATAGCATTGTGCATATTTTGAAAATGAGTCGACTAATGTTAGGTAATAAGATTTGTTGCATTGTAGTATATCTGCATGCAAAATATCAAATGGTTTTTGTCCTAATAGCGGACCTAACTGAGGTAGCTTGTATGGTTGGCGTTCATATTTGTTTTGTAAACAAATATCACATTTGTTAATAAAATTTGCTATTGTGGTTTGCATTGAGGGCCAGTAAAACTTTTGTTTTAAGTGTTTATATGTTTCAATTATGCCGTTGTGATTCATAACGTGGTAAGTTTTTGTGCATTCTATTTGTTTTTCTTCGCTTTCTATATCTTGTAAGAGTTTTTCACAAAAATTTGCTTTAACAGTATTATCTATGTGTGTTCTAAAGAAATTACATATGAACGGTTGGAAGCAATGTGGAGTTTTTATGCCGAATTTTTGGCTGGGTTTTAAAATTGCTTTAAATGCGTCTACAAGACAATCTTGCCAATTTTCAGTAACGTGAACGGAGTATCTATGTTTTTTAAATATTCTTTTGTAAATGACGTCGTATTTTTCGCTGTTAGGTATAATTATTATTTGGTTAGTTGATAAGTTTAAGGGTTCTTCTGATATAGGTATGCCATTAATAGGGTCTTCTAATGAAGTGTGTTGTGTTTGAGTTTCATCGAGATTATTTTGAATATTATCGAATGTTTCTAAAAATTCGTCTGGGTCAAAGTCGTTAGTATTAGGTGGTTCGGCTATGATTGAAGATTTCGTAAGGGCGTTAATTTGTATTCTAGATAGGGCGTCGCTAACTTGATTGTCGCGACCTCGGCGATATTTAACTTCGAAGTCGTAATCTTCTAATTTTAATCGCCATCTGGCTAGACGGGATGTAGGATCTTTTATTTTATAAATCCATACCAAAGGGTTATGGTCAGTTTCGACTATAAAACGAGTTCCATAAAGGTAAGGGCGGAAATGTTTACAAGAATCGATGATCGCGAGCAATTCGCGTTCTGTTGTACTGTAATTTTGCTCGGCTGTATTTAGGGTACGAGAATGATATGCAACGGGGTGACCGTCTTGGGTTAACACAGCGCCTAGTGCGATGTTGGAAGCGTCGGTTGTTAATGTGAATTGTTTTGAAAAATCAGGATATTGTAAAACTGGAGAGTTTGAAAGTAACTCTTTGCATTTAGCGAATGCTTCTAGGTAGGTAGAATTTGTTGGATCAATAGTCGCGTTTTTTCTTGTACACCGTGTTAGGGGAGAGGTGATTTTTGCAAAATTTGGGATAAAGCGTCTATAATATCCGATTAGTCCTAAAAAGGATTTTATTTCTTTTATTGTCTTGGGAAGTGGATATTCTCTTATCGCTTTGAGTTTTGCGGGATTTGGTTTGACTCCTTCTGGGGTAACAACGTGGCCTAGGAAGGTGACTTCTTTTGTTAAGAATTCGGATTTGTCAAGTTGGACTTTTAAATTGGTGTCTTGGAATCTTTGGAAAATTTGCGAGATGTGGATAAGATGTTCTTGTAGTGATTTTGAAAATATGATAACGTCATCCATGTAGACGAAACAAAATTTGTGTAGAAAGGGGCGTAGAATATTGTCCATTAATTTTTGGAAAGTTGCTGGACTGCACTTTAGACCGAAAGGCATTCTAAGAAATTCGAAATGGCCATGAGGTACAGTGAAAGCGGTTTTTTCTATAGAGTCGGGATGGACTTCTATTTAATGGAATCCTTGGGCTAAGTCTAAAGTTGTGAAATATGTGGCTTTACCTAAGTTATCTAAAATTTCATCTATTTTTGGGAGAGGGTATTTATCTTCGATTGTGTTTTCGTTTAATTTTCTATAATCTATTACCATGCGAAATTTCTTTTTGCCGGAGGCGTCAGTTTTTTTTGGGACGATCCACACGGGTGCTGAATAGGGGGAGATTGAAGGTCTAATAATATTATTATCAAGTAATTTGTTTATTTGTCGCGTAATTTCTTCTTGCATTGCTTTGGGGTGTCTAAAGTTCCTTGAGTAAATAGGGTTTTCGTCTTTAGTTCTGATGTGATGTTTTATTTCTGATGTAAAAGTTAGTTTGTCTTTTTCATCGTAAAATATGTCTTTGTATTTGTGGCATAGTCTTAGTATTTTTTCTTTTTCTTCGGGGTTTAAGTGTTGTGTGCGAATTATGCTAGGGTCGAAATTGGAAGGTATGTCGTTTGTTATTTCGTAGTTGTTTAGATTTTCGACATGTATGGGTTTTATTTGTATTGGATAATCAAGAGTGATATTGTCGATATAACCGTTCGTAACGTGGTGAATAGATTCTGGGAAGATTTCGTTATTTATTCTTGTTTCAGGTAATAATATTTCGCCTTGTTCTATGTCAACGGGTATTTTAAAAGAAAGTGTTTGAAATGGTATTTCTATGTTGTAACGTTGTAGTGTTAATGTTTTATTTGTGTAATTTAAAATGGCTTGAAATGAATCTAAATCAAAATTTCCTAATAAAATGTCGAAGTCTTTGCTCCAGTCAGCGATACGTGCATCGATAAAATCGGGTATGTTTAATTCTTTAAATAGGGGAGTTTTGATATTGTCTGAATATTTGGTCGTTTTTTTCATTGATGTAAGTGTGAAGTCTTTTTTGTAAATGTGATGGGGATTGAATAATTTCGAAGCTTTGGGAGAGATTATGGTGTCAGATCCACCAGTATCGATAAGGATTTTTAATTTGCTTTTGGGTAATATAAAAAATGGGAGTCTTGGAAGATTTTTGATATTGTTTAAATCGATTGAGGTGGGGGTTGCTCTTGCAATGAGATGTCGTGAAAATTTTCTTCTTGGGGAAGATCTTGGGTATTTTCAGGGTCGTCGTAGTATTCGGACTCTTGGGGATTATAGTAATCTGTTTCGTGGTAATTTTCGAATGAATCAGGGCAGTTCTCTGATTCGACGTTGAAGTTTTGGGTCCATCTAGTCGATGTTGTCATGGGTCGTGCTTCTGTTCGAATTGTTTCTACACCACTCATTGGTCGAGGGTTGAAAGATTGAGGGTTTTGTGTTGATCGAGGTAGATTTGAGTTTTGGTATTTATTCGTCGTGTTTTTGTGGAAATTTGTGTTTGAAGGTCTTGAATTAAATTTATTGTTGTGAGGTGTGGCAGGATTTCGATTGAAATTCGCGTTAGTATTTTGAGGATTTGCTTGATTAAAATCTGAATTAGAATTTTGAGGAATTTGTCTATTAAAATTTGTGTTGGTATTATGTGGTATTGGTCTAGGTTGATATGTCGGTTTTGGTTTCACTTTTTGATTTTTAAGAAAGTTCATATAAGAAACTTGATTTCGATGGTTGTCGTAAGCTATACACTTTTGTAAAGCTGTGTCTAGTGTATCGAGTTGGAAGTGCGAAAGGTATTCGCAATAGGGATTGTTTACACCTGTACAAAAGGTTTTTAAAGCTAAATTTTTAAAGTAGGGTGATTTGAAAAGCACTGTTTCTGCATTATTATGCAGGGAAATGTGTTGTAATAAATCGTTTAAATGGGTAGTTATTCGTTGGTAATATTCATCGTATGTTTCGTGTGGTTTTTGTACGGTTGTAGTTAATTGAGTGACTAGGATTTCCTCGGATCTCCTGTCGCCGTATTTAGCTAATAATGCTGGTCGGACATCTGTCCAAATAGTTTTGTTTGAAAAATTTAGGTAGTCTCTCGGCTCACCTTTAATTCGCGAAAGAATATTTGCATTTAGTACAAATGCTTGAACTTCAGTAGGGTTTTGGCCTGCTAAAAATTCAATTAGGGCATCTACTGATCTAATAAATGTGGATAGATTGTGACCTGTTGTGTATTCGGGAAGAGTAGCACACAGGCTAGAAATATCGCTATTTGAAATGGGCATTTTATCCTCTATAATCTGAGAAATTTCTTGGATAATAGGAAGTCGATGTAAAGGGCTTCTATCACGAAGATGATTTCTTTGAGATTGACTAAGGATAATATTCAATTCAGTTTCAGTTAACTCAGAAAATGTGCTCATAAGTAAAATAAAAAGAAAATAAAATAAAGGAAAAACTTACAGGAATATCAGCAGCGTCGCTGGTTTATTCTGCATTCTTTCCGGTTCGTGGGTCCTCTACCAAACAACTGAAGTTGACCAGGAATTCTGTAATTCTGTGTAGGGATCCTGTTCGCAGCGCCAATTATGTTTTCTCACTTAGAACACTTGTTAAAAAAAACTTTATTTTTGAAAATATACAATGTTACAGACTTAAATAAAATGTTAACAATAATAATTATTACTGTTGAACTTTAAGCTATGAAGTGACTCTAAAGAATGAATGTACTTTTTTATTTGTATTCCTATTTATAAGGTTTAAGGTAATAACTTATAATCTAAATGGTGTTGTTGGCTTCCGTCTATGTGGTCTTGGCGGAGGTCTCGTGGCGTTGGTATTGCGTTGCGTTTGTCTAGGTGTTATGATTACATTTCTATATTTTAATGGTCGTATTTTGAATGGTAAGATAATCGTCTATTTATCCCCAGTCCGTCTTATAAAGTAAACATTTCATAAGGAGAAATGAATATTTGTTTATGTCCATAAATTATTTCGTGTGCAAACGCTGTCCTTCTTTTAAGTGATTAGAGAATTGTTGCGTTTGTAAAATCAGTTGTGATATTTTGATGACCCAATTTCTGTATGAAAAATAGATCAAGTATTTTCGTGAGAGAAATAAAGATTTCTTTCTTTTTATTTTTTGAATGTTTTAAATGGATATGTTTTGTCTTTGTGTCATTGTTCCTCGTCCTGAAATATATGAATATAATTCGTCAGATAGATATATGAGTTGTAATAGATTTTCCTATTCCAATAGTCCAGGTAATGTGATGAAAATTTTTAATCCCTGAAAAAGAAAATATTTTCTAGTTACAGTCCCATGTCCCATGTTCCGTCCGTGTTTTTCCCTGGTTCTTTTTTGTGTATAAGTAGGAGGAAATGATGATACGACTTCGTTTGTCCATGGCTAAGGCCGATTTGTTAGTGACAAAGCGAAGTATTGTTATTTTCCTTCTGTCTGTTAGTTCTGTGTGTCCTCGTGTTTTCCTTGTTCCTTTTCTGTGTTATAAGTAGAAGAGAGTGATGATACGACTTCGTGTATTCCTGGCTAAGGCCGAATTGTTGAGAATATATAGCGGAAGTATTGTTGTGTTCTTCTCCCATTTAGTTTTGTGTCTTTGTGTGGTCAGATGTTGTAGTAGAGTTATGTTGATGGTCTGAAATGTATTAGTTTGTGTTTGAGTATTATGTTTTTGAAATATCATGTAGGACGTACAGGCGTGACCTGGATTTGTGTATCCTTGGATATTTCGCCGCCGCCGATAATAATTCATTTTATTGTTTATTTATGTCACAGGCGCAAATTCTTCGATATTGCCCGATATTGCGTTTTCAAATTAATTTACGTCTTAATTTCCGTTGTGTTTAGTTTATACGCTAAGTGCTTTGTTTGTTCTAACTTATGCGAGCAATTTTTAAAAATAATTTCGTCACTTTCGTTGGAGCCACGGTGATCTCCAGTGGTTCAGCGTCAAGTCCAAATTCAAATGAATTTGTAGTTTTCTGTTTTTGTCCCTTTTCAGGGAAATCTTCGTATTACGTTATGGAAATCAATTTTAGTAGCAGTTAATCGTCTAATTAAGAGGCAGAGTCATAAGTTTTGTGCTCAGTGCCGGCTTCGGCCTCAAATGGTCGATCCAATGTATAGTGTGAGATCCAGTCCCTTTTGTTCGTGTGTTCTTGTCCAGTATTCAACTCCATCCACGTCAGATTTTCGTTCCTGAGCATAGAAATGTTTTTTTTAGTCCTGTTGCAGTTTCAGTCCAGAGATGTAACAAGTTTTTTTTGAAAGTTAGGTGCGAAATAGTGAAATACAGGTAACATTTTTTTGTGTAAATTTAAAGTAAAGGAGACATTTTTTAAATAAACGTAATGATTTGCTTTCATTAAAATTTAAAAGTATTTGTAACATTTAAAGTAGTAAATTTTATGGTTTGACTTTAGCTGTCAATTTATTTGTTCAGTTTTTTTAAATTTAATGTTAATTTATGACAGCCCGTTTTAGAATTTTTGATTTGTTTTGTTTTCTTTAAAAGTAAGGTTAGCTTACATGTGAATTTTGTAAGTTTTTGTAGTATCTTCAACTCCTGGAAATTGTAAACAGATGACACATGTAAGTTTTTTTTGGATTTTTGTATTTTGCAGCTATGATTATTATATTTTTGTATTGTCTATGTTTTGTAACTGTTTGTGGTAACACAAAAATAAATGTTAAATTTTGTTTGTTAACATTTTGTTTATTTTTTTTCTAACCTTTTTTATTGAGTTTTATTTGAAAAAGATATATTTTTTTATGTTTAATAATTATATCTCCAGTTGCAACTAGCTGGTTGTAATAGGTATAATTAGGCACCTCAAGTGGCGCCCTATATTAAATTTCTTGAGGTGTTTCCTGTTTCGTTTTGTTTTTGTTTGTCCCAAGAGATTTATGACCATTTATTTCATTTTTCTGTAGTTGCCCCAATTCAAACCCCCTTGTCTTTTACTTATCCACGACCCCAGCTCTCCTGCCAAAACCTGAGTGCCCGTTCGCACAAGTAGCGTTTATTTTGCTTACCCTATCTTCGCCCCAAGAATTTCTATCCCCCATCTTCTACCCCTAAAAGTAATACCCCTATGGTAGGCAAAATATTATCGTTACAAAGCTATCAAATAAATGGCGAAATATTGAGATTTAGAAAAAACAAAGATTTTTATTTAATATAGACCACATACCCGATATTTCCAACATATTTATATAAATATATATATATATATATATATATATATATATATATATATATATCTTGAAAAGCAGAAGTAATAGTAGACATATCTGTTGAACCTCACATATGATTTTGATATCATCGGCTTCTCCTGCCTCTGTACGGATAGTGGATGTTTGAATTGAGTAAAGATTGCTTATAATTTTTAAATCACAGGTATTTATTTTAATATTTGTTAATATTAGCTTGTCGTGTTTTACTGAATCGAACGCTTTATGGTAATCAATGAAGCATGCATCAATATTGCAATTAACAGCGCTTCATACGAGGTTTTTTGTAATTTTAAAATTTAATTTATATTTTTGAAATTAAATAAAGCATTTTTTTGTTTATTTTTTTTATATTTTAAACAAATTCAATAAATTGTTATGTTTTCTGCTAACGCCAAACGTATTTTAAAGAATACGTTGTCTACTTTTGACAGACCTGTCAAATACGAACCAAATATTAAATTATTAATAAAATATAAATAAAAATCATTTGATAGTATTTAATTATTATGTAACCCTTTGCGGGTGGATTTAATTACTTTGAAATATTTTGGTTTGGTTTTGAATAACTAATGCAAATAAATGTAACAAATTATATGTTGTGTAAAACTATTATTTTTGTTTATTATTAACCAAAAAATAGGTGCTGCTTATACGAGACCACTATGGTCTATTACAATAGAAAAAAAAGAAGTATAAAAGTTACTTTTAATAAAATAAAAAAAAAATTCGACTTTCCTATTAAGCAAAGACCTACTTGACGTGTCGAGCAATGCCATCTAGTTCTATGGTGTTCTGCTCTCGTGCTGCAATTTGCACATCAAACCTTTGTGCCCTAGACTGTCATATATGCAGTCTTATCAAACTGTTTTTCATACGGAACTACAAGTTTATATCTATAAGGAATGGCTTGAGTACTAATCTTTCTTCCTATCTGTGGTAGTTCTGGATTAGCCCCAATTAATTAGCTACAGCAAATCTAAATTCTTTCATATTCAAAGTTTTACCCTCATTAAATTGGTATTTGAATAATACAAAAGCGTTGACAACAGCTAAATCTAAAAAATGCAAAAATGATCTGTGCCACCTTTTTTATATTTTCGGTCCACTCTATAGCTTGCAACATGTTGATCAGATTTATCGACAAAATTCATATATTTTTTATAATCCCTGACTAAATGGGTGCATGTAATATCCACAGAAGTCCCGTCTTTTTTCTTTCTTTTCACTGTACATAAAGTCAGGATTGTGAACGTTGCTAACAAAACGAACAAGTTTTGTATCTTTCCATTGCAAATACAACTGCCCTTCTTTACTTATTCGCCAGTCGGTATGGCATCTGTAAATTACTTTCTCGAGTTTTAAATCCTTGGGCTCCATTTTTTGCCCTTTTCTTACAATTCCACATGCATATATACCTTTATTAAGTAAATGTTGATGTAGTTCTACGCTGTTACAAAAATTGTCAAAATATTCTCTATGATGCTTCCCTACAAGTAAGATCGTGTAAGATCTTTTACGACACGGGATCCAAGATTAGTTTTAGCTTTATTGTCAACCTTTCTGGTATAAATTTGAAACTGTGATATATATTCTGACTGGTCTGCTCATATCCGTCCTTTACTACTGAATTTTACTATTGATTACAAAAACATTTCTAGCGGTGTACCAACATCATCGAAAACATTTGGACCACTGTATTGTGTAAAATTTTGAATTTTAGACAAGTCATATAATGACGTTTTTATTCAAATTACTGACCTGTAGGCGGCGGCGCCTGGTCATCCAGATCTGAGTCATCGATCTCCAACTGAACATCACCTACAACATGATCACTTTGTTCGTATTCTAAAAAAAATTGTTCTATGTCGTTGTCAAGGTCTCCTTCAGATGGTGCATCTGAAGTATATGATCCACTGTAAGATGGCAGATCATTTAATAAAGTATATCTGTCGTCAGAAGATTGGTTGTTGACGTCAAAATGCCGCTTTTTTAAAACTAAAAAAATTAATAATAAACGATAATGTCATGTCCTAGTGGTCCCGTATAGAAATACAAGAAAACTATCTAATATTTCGAAATGTATAAAATATTTTTAAAATTTTTTTCACTGTGCCTATTTTATAATATTACAACAGAAAATATACAAAACTTACCGGCCATTTAAAAAGTTTGAAAAAAACACCTAATTATAAGTGGGAAAAACAAACAGTAATGAATTTCGTACACAGCTAAACAGTTATGAATAGTTTGCTCCATGGTACAATGAATACAGAAGGTATGATATTGCGCATGACATTTGACAGCTGGCCCAGGAGTGTGACGTAGTCAAGACCGCTCGAACCACCTCGAACCCATTATTACAGCTTAACGTACTATCTATTTTGTACTAGCTATTTTGAAATTATGGTCAAATGGTGATCAAATTTTTTTTTAAATATTTTGTTTTGGTTATAATTGAATAAAAAATATATTTTCAGTAGCATAAAACCTTTACTTTTCCTAAGGATTCAGGCCAAATATTTATTTTTGTTTTCATACATATACTAATAATATAAGCTTTTTTTCTGTAATGCAAATCCTTTGAAATTTAAAAATTCTCTGCAGAGGAAATACTGTAAATAGGTAAATAGTAGTAGATTTGCTTATTCTGTTTCACTGTCACTCATTTCCCAGCAGTTTTACTGAAATAAAAACAAAATAGATTACAATAAAGAAAAATCTGTTTTACAATTCAATATGGTATTTTAGATGAGTTATAATGAAATTTAGTAAAATAAAAAATTTACACATTACTATAACCTACCGATTATTATATGCCAAATTTACTTATCAAACAATATAATATTATAAAAATAAGGCACAAATAAGTTCAAACGCAAAACACAATAAATATCGACTTCAGACGACTTTACACCGGCAAGACAGAAGGCTTGTATAAAAACGAAAGTTCGACGATAATATCGGTTATCTGCAAATTGCAAGTTATGAGATAATAAGTATATTTTAAAGTAACTCAATACTGACTGAGTCATCTATTTTATAATAGAAAAATAATTTAGATATATGCTTACATATGTCTCTTTATACAAATATATACACGTCGCAAGTGAATATTCCAAATCTTTAGGAACCGTCGCTGTTAAAAATAGGTGCTTTTAAAAACATTTGGATAAACTGTGCACTAGTTGTGCATAGTTATGCAACTAGAAAAAACTCCATTATAATATCTTTCATTTTATAGATTAACGAAGACCCAGGATTTATATGAATATATCAGTTTAAAGCTTTTTAACATGTTATTGCAAAATTGTTGTTATTTTTTTAGACAGCAACCTTAAATGGTTCTTTCATATCGATTTCTTAAGTAAGAAACTAGCCTCAGCCTGCTATGCAATTTGCAATAAGAACTGTTTCGGAAGAAATCAATTTAACATCTTCCAGAATAAGATATTTTTCTTTGTTAAATCATGTTATCATTATTAAAATATATAATGTTATCATTATTATAAACAATACCAAGATAATTCAATGTTTAAATATTACAAAAGATGTCATTTAAAATGTTGTGCAATATTGTGTGACCTCACTACACTACAATATTCGATGGCCAGCTAGCTCATCTGATCTCAATAAAGTTGACTTTATCATTATTTATTTTGATTTTGTGTTTTGTTCAGTAGGTATATACGTACAAATTTTGTGTACCTTCATTACCAGTTTTTTGTACCTTTTTAAACATCTGAAATATCGAACTCTGGAGTATAAGTTAATTAACCTGCACCTACTTGTAATAAAAGATAATTAAAACTTGTTTTATAAAGGATATCTATGTTAACAAAATAACTGTATCAAAAATCAATAAATTTAAATTAACTTCAAAATATTATTTATGGTTAAAATATAATAACATAATTTTATCATCTTTTTATTGCTTTTTAAATATGTGTTCTTATTGTATGCCATACGATAAATAAATAAATCATCTCTTTTTAATTACTATAATTAAATTAGCCAAATTATATAAAAAACTTAAAATTAAAAGTATTTCCTATACTTAATTCAAATGTTGCGATAATAAGCGTTCTTGACTACGTCATGCGCGAAAGCGAACCGATTTTACATTATGTATCATACCTTGTGTATTCATTGTACCACGAGTTTGGTCGACACCATGGTACAATGAATACACAAGGTATGACATTGCGCATGACATTTGACAGCTCGCCCAGGAGTGTGACGTAGTTAAGATCGCCTGAACCACCTCGAACCCATTATTACAGCTTAACGTACACATTAATTTTGAAATTATGGTTAAAAAGTAATCTATTTTTTTTTAAATGTTTTGTTTTGGTTATAATTGAATAAAAAATATATTTTTAGTAGCATAAAACCTTTACTTCTCTTAGAGATTCAGGCAAAATATTTATTTTTGTTTTCATACATATACTAATAATATAACTACTCTTTTTGTATGCAAATCCATTAAAATTTAAAAATTTTCTGCAGAGGAAATACTGTGAATAGGTAAATAGTAGTAGATTTGCTTATTCTGATTCACTGTCACTCACTTCCAAGCAGTTTTACTGAAGTAAAAACAAAATAGAGTACAATAGAGAAAAATCTGTTTTACAATTCAATATGGTATTTTAGATGAGTAATAATGAAATTTAGTAAAATAAAAAATATACACATTACTATAACCTACCGATTATTATATGCAAAATTTACTTATCAAACAATATAATAATATGAAAATAAGACACAAATTAGTTCAAACGGAAAACACAATAAATATCGACTTCAGACGACTTTACACCGGCAAGACAGAAAGCTTGTATAAAAACAAAAGTTCAACAATAATATCGGTTATCAATAGTGACTATTGCAAATTGCAAGTTATGAGATAATAAATATATTTTAAAGTATCTTAATACTGACTGAGTCATCTATTTTATAATAGAAAAATAATTTAGATATATGCTTATATATGTGTCTTTATACAAATGGTGTTTAGTTACTATTTATTTATACTGTATAGTATATAGTAGTTATTTGCCATTGTATATCTGGTTTTGTACCTTTTTCAAAGTACGCTGTGCAATTGCTTGTTGCAATAGTAACAATGAAGATAAAATCTTTAGGTTTCATACATTTCCTAAAGATAGCGTGACCAGAAAACTGTGGATTATATCTTGTTGTAGGTAGGATAATTTTAATTGTAATACTGCAAGAATTTGTTATACACATTTTAAAACTGAAGATTATCAAAGAAATCTACAACAGGAACTTTTAAATTACGTTTCTAAAAAGGGTCTAAAACTCAAACCTGAGGCAGTACCTAGTCTTTATTTGCCTAAATCAACATCGGCTACCCTTTTAACCAACCAAAAGAAACGCGTACAAGGAGGCGAACACAGAGTCCAAAAAGTATGTTGAGCAGCTTCTTACTACTTCTAGGTCAACGACGTAAGTCTAAATCTTTATTTTTATTAATTATTAGTCATGAAACCTTAATGGTTTTTTCATATAGATTTGTTAAGTAAAAAATTAGCCTCAGCCTGCTATGCAATTTGCAATAAGAACTGTTTCGGAGGAAATCAATTTAGCATCTTCCAAAATAACATATTTTTCTTTGTTAAATTATGTTATCATAATTAAAATATACAATGTTATCATTATTATAAACAATACCAAGTTAATTTTATGTGTGAATATTACAAAAATGTCATTTTAAATGTTGTGCAATATTGTGTGCCCTCACTACACTCATATTCGATGGCCAGCTAGCTCATTCGATATAAATAAAGTTGACTTTGTCATTATTTATTTTGATTTTGTGTTTAGTTCAGTAGGTATATATACGTACAAATTTTGTGTACCTCCATTACCACTTTTCTGTATCTTTTTAAACATCTGAAATATCAAACTCTGGAGTATAAATTAATTAACCTGTACCTACGTGTAATAAAAGATAATTATAACTTGTCTTATAAAGGATATCTATGTTTTATAAAGGATAAATATTATAATAACATAATTTTATCATCTCTTTATAATTACTATAATTAAATTAGCCAAATTATATAAAAAAACTTAAAATTAAAAGTCTTTCCTAAACAACTACATTCAAATGTTGCGGGAATAAGCTATCTTGACTACGTCATGCGCGAAAGCGAACCGATTTTGGAACATTATGTATCATACCTTGTGTATTCATTGTACCATGGGTCGACACGCTTACAAGATTATGCTAGATACTAATCCCGAATGGAGAGGGGATACGTTAGAACAGCGAACGATGGTGTGAGGTTCCGGCTAGCATTTACTAGGCGACAATATAACATTAAAATGATTGTTTTGTGGTATTTTATTCGAACCACTCGGACGCAAAGGGAAACAAATTATTATATTTAAAAATAATAATTTTTTTTATATGAATTATTTCTAAATGATTAGTATTAAATTTTGACAATCGTTACGAATTGAATTTGTTCTTGATTAATATGCTTTTAATTTTTTACTTCTTATTTAATACCTATATTTGAATGAATATTTTTTATGCAGTGTTTAATAGAGAATATAAGAGAACACATACCATCGTCAGAAGAAAAATAAGAGAAGCCAAAGAGAAACAAAAAACAAAACACTGTCAAGAAAGGGAGAAGTATCCCAGAGTCGATATGATAACTTCAATGTTCATCGAAAAGTGAAGGAAATAGCTGGAAAGTTCCGAAACACGACAGGGGAAAAAGAACAGATGGTGAAGGCAATCTTGCCATAACCAAAATAGATAAAAAGAAAGTATGGGAAGAATACTTGGAGAAACTGTTCCATGACCTTAGAACAATACAAGAAAGAGCCCACCATTGAAGAAAATTCAGGTCCCGAAATCCTACCAGAAGAAATAACGGCAGCCGTCAGAGAACTAAACGATCGAAAGGCATTGGGACTTAATGAAATTCCTGCAGAACTGCTGAAGTTATTAGATGCAGACCAAATAAAAAAAAACTGAAATATTTAATGAAATATACAAGGCAGAAAAAATACCATTAGAGTGGCTCAAATCGAGAAACAAATTGTGAACGCCGTTGGTACGGGGGAAGCTTAATTTAGCATGCAGGTATTGTTACAGAAATGTATAGATGTAATGTTTTTGCATGCCTGATTGTCTACAAGAAGACTTTCGATAGAGTCAGGCATGAACAAATGATGGAAGTGCTGAAGAGGACAGGGATTGACGGAAGAGATTTAAAAATAATAGCTAACCTGTATTGGAATCAATCAACTGTGCTCCGAATAGATGGAGAATATACAGATCAGGTCAAAATCTTAAGGAGAGTGAGACAGTGTTGCATAATTTCACCACTGATATTTAATCTGTACTCGGAGCACATTTTTGAAGAGGCTCTAAAAATATTGATGAAGTTATCTCAATAAATAGAGTCAAGCTCAATAACCTGCAGTATGCAGATGATACAGTAGATTATATTATATATTTTTTAATACCATAGAAGCAAGGAAAACATAATTGGAGCAACTCTGTATATAAACCAAATGAGAATTAAACCTGTCACAGTACAACTACTTGGGAACTATAATAAATGAGTCGTGGGACAATACCCTAGAGATTAAATGTCGCATTGGAAAGGCAAAAAGTGCATTCTTGATTCTGAGCTCTGTGTTCAACAGTCATGACCTCACCCTAGAAACAAAAATAAGGCTTCTTAAATGTTACGTATACTTAGTGCTTCTGTACAGAGTAGAAACGTGGACATTAAAGGCGAAAACTCTATCAAAACTTCAGGCTTTTGAGCTATGGTTATACAGAAGGATCCTGAAGATACAATGGAAAGACAAACTCACCAATGAAGAAGTCCGCGGAAGACGAACACAACCGCGGATTTGGTCAACATCGTCAAGCGCCGTAAGCTGGAGTACTTGGGACATATATTGAGAACTCAAGGCAGATACGAGCTACTCCAATGCA
Source organism: Diabrotica undecimpunctata (assembly GCF_040954645.1). Taxonomy (NCBI): domain Eukaryota; kingdom Metazoa; phylum Arthropoda; class Insecta; order Coleoptera; family Chrysomelidae; genus Diabrotica; species Diabrotica undecimpunctata. Next base: position 110,039,871 of record NC_092804.1, on the reverse strand, counting down.
TTTTGCAAGGAAAAATTTAAGGAAAAAGGGCCCCAGGACGAAGAAAAATATCCTGGCTTGCTAACCTGAGACCATGGTAGAGAAAGACCTTAACACAGCTATTCTGAGTAGCAACCAACAAAGTCATCATAGCCATAATGATCGCCAATATTCGGAACTGACAGGCACCCTAAGATGAAGAATTTAAAAAAATCATTTAGAAGTTGTTTGAAGGATAATAAGTCGAGGCATATATGAAGTTAAAAATAATGGGGATTTGTCTATATGAGTTTCACTTCTTTTGTAATATTTAAGGTACGTGTTACACTCTTGGATTTGGCGGTGTTGTGAGGGCTATGCATACATGTATTTGTTTTCTAAATTATCCCGTTTATATCTTGTCGAGAGATTTAAAATGATCCACTCTTTCTAAGTTATATGAATCTGCTATTTGATTTTGCCCTACTCTATTTCGTCTGTTTTGTCGGTTAATTCAGATTTAAAATTTAAAAGGAAAAAGAAAATTAAAATCACACAGAGGTAAAATATCAAAGAGCTATCATCAAGTACATAAAGCAAAAATAGGGAAATTAATAAAAATTTAAACTTTTTTTTTAATCGAAATTTCCATAACCTAGAATATATAAGGAAAAGCAATGTCATTTATCCAACTCGTCGAATTAATTTAGTCCATTCAAAATAATACAATCAACAATAACTAACGTAATAAATAGTTTACATGTAAAAAAAATTGATGGTTATCTTTAATTGGTACAAAGTAAGTCGGATTTCTAAAACTTGACGTCGAAGAAGGTATCTTAAATAAATTAAAAACTTGTAATAACCTTTGACAAATAAACGAGAAAACTTTTGAATAAAGTAATAAGTTTCAATTTATGAAATTCTTAAGTTTTATCGTTAATAAGGGAGTTTTAATCCACAGTAATTAATATTGCATTTAGAAAATCGCTAAGAATTAAATTTATGAATAGGTTCATTTAAAATACGGCTTGTGAGGCATTACATAGATTTTTAGTTAATGGAACTGATTAAAATATTTAAAAATAATTCTACAATTCCATCTTGGAATTTTGCAACTATTCAAGCATTTTCAGTCGGTTATTTGTCATTATTTATATCGGACCAGGAGATGATGGAACTGAGAAAGAGCTGAACACATTAAAATGGGATACTATCAGCTTTAAAACCTTTTTCATTTTAGAGGAGAAGAAGACACCTCAAATGGTGGAGTACGACTTATTATAAAGGGTGTTTTTTTTAGAGGTATAGAAATGTAAGATGAAACACTTTTTTAACTGGCGGCGATTTTGACAGCTATCAAGTGATTTATGTTTTGTTTGGTTTGGCATTTTATGATGAATAGACTGAAAAAATTATTTTAAAATCATGGTTCTGTACGAAGTAGGTATCGCGTACTTCGTTTATTTTATGGTCAACATAATCAATTAAACAATTAAACAAATACGTTTAATTAGAACCATAGAACGTTTTTGCACCACGTTTACTGTAAATGGATAATACGGATCCACAGAGACGCGTAACAAAAAGTTATTGTTGATGTAGAGCGTAGCATAGAGGAAGACCCGAATCAGTTTATCCGCCATCGTGCACAGTCCATCCACTTTATGGTTGGACTGTGCACGAGATTTTACGAAAAGATCTTGGTTTGCGTGCTTACAAAATCCAACTCATGCAATAATTACAGCTACACGATCACCTAGTAAGGCGTAGATTCTGTAAATAGGCCCAAAACAAGATTTCCATTGATCCTGATTTTCATAAGTAAATTTTGTCTAGCGATGAAGCTCATTTTCGGTTGAATGGCTATGTCAACAAACAGAACTGCCATATTTGGAGTGAAGATAATCCTCAAGTGTATGGTAAAACACCATTAAATCCAGAAAAACTGACTGGTGTGCTTTGTCGGCTGGTGGAATCATTGGTCCGTACTTCTTCAAAAACGATGCCGGTCAGAACGTTACAGTCAATAGTGACCGATATAGAGCCATGCTTACTAAATTTTTTTATTCCTTACTTGAACAACTATGATCTGCAGAAGCTGTGGTTTCAACAAAAAGGCGCAACATGTCACACAGCTTATATCAAAATTAATTTATTGAAAGTAATGTTTGGTATCCGCATAGGATCACGTTTCGGACCTGTAAATTGTTACCAAAAACAATGTGCAAATTTATTAAAAAAAAAATTAATTACAAAAAATCTATTTGTATTAATCCTGATTATCTGGATCTAGTTTCAGGAGGTCTGCATCAGTATCTGGAACATCCGATACTTTTAGGTTTTGGTAAAATTGATGACATTGCTTGTCAACTAAATGAAGCAGTTCTAACAAATTTTTCTTTTTCTTTTCATTTATGGGTACAAGTCCTGGGTGAAATTTTTTCACCTTCAGATTTGTTGACTTTTTCCACGACGCTTAAAGTTTATTATTCTGAAACTTTCCTCATTCCTTAACGTTTCTTTGTATTGGATGAGTCCGTCGTGTTCTTGGTTATAGTGTAACCATTGAATATTTTTCCACAAAAACCGTTCTCCGCTTTAAGAAACTTTTTTTTGTAGTAGAGGACCTTTTAGTAGGGCGGCAAAATAAAAAAAAAATTATCGGTCTCCATAATGTGGACAGTAAATGGATTGTTTTTTCTGCAACTGCTTATAAGCCGCACCCAATCATAAGGATGGTTAATTTTCATAGTTGTTCGCTTCTTTTCCTTCTCGATAGTGGCATGACCCACATTGCACTCCATATGCGTATGTCCACTCAACAAGAACTTGTGGTCTATTGATTCGATGGTCGTTTTTTCTTTCAAGACTTTTATAAACATTGCAGCAACATGACTGTTTTTGTTTTGGTGTCTGAATAGAAGCAAACTGTCTTGGTTTCCGACAGAAGACTTATAATACGTTTGTACAAACATGACGCGATTTGGTTACTACCCCTTCCAGAAGCAGATTCGTCCCAGACGTGGCACGTGGACTCGTTAGTCGCTAAGTTATGGACAGTTAAATTAAAGGTCCGATACTGTCGCTTATAAAATGCAATTGACGATTTTAAATATGGGGTTGGTAAGCACTGTTGCAAATCAAATGCAAACAGAGCTGTATCAGGGGACTCTTTAGTAATTTGCTTGGCTATTGCTTTAGCGCCGTAAGTTTCTTCTGCTGCCGTATGATGATTGGTTTGCTCCAACAGTAGGGTCTCTTTTTCTTCTTCGGGTGCATAAGCAAGTTTTATTTTTAGGAGTTCGCAATTATAACACGTATCTTTTTGGGGTTTTTTAAAGGCCAAGTTAAGTTTGTGAAACTGTTGGGAATAAATTGTTTTGGATACGCATTTATCTCTGTCCTCTTTATAAAGTTTAAACATTTTTGTCAGGAACAAATCTGACTGTAAATATTTCTTCGATAATGTTTGAGTGCAGTAATGGCTTTCGTATGCCGGGACGCTGTTAATGTGTCGTAGAACATCGTTAAGCACTTCTTGAGACCATTTATTTTTGGGTTCGGATCGTTCTCGTTGATCGTCCTTGAGTATTCAAGAGACTACATTTTGTCTATTTACTCTTATTTGGTTAATGAAGGTGTTTTTTCACCAAAAGTACTAACAAAACATTTTTTGCATATTGCTTCTCTTTTTCCACTAATGCTCAACTCATATCGGCAAGTATACTGCCTAAACTTTTCTAATGTACGTTTTTCTGTTGTGGATTTCTTTTCCAAAATAGTTATTAAGGACGACAAGTAATTGGATCTTTTATCTCGTTCCCCTTGTTTTCAATATTTTTCAAAAACCGTTTGTCGTACATTTGTTGGGAACGTTTTTTCACATAATATATGTTCGAAAATTTATTAAAAAAATTTTATTAGTATGGAAATATTACAAACATGTTAGTACATGAGATTCAAATTTCCCTGCAATTTCATTCATTAAGCACTCATATTTTCATAAAATTCATAATTTTTTATACTTTTTAGAAATCGGGCAGCGCCGCGCACAAAACTCGTATCTCGGAATATAACAATCAACGGTTAGAGAGGTTATAAGTAGGTGTTATAACTATAATTAAAATATTAGGTACTTACTCTAGGTATTATTAAAAGTATTATCTACCATTACTGGTAATAATAAAAAGGCTTTTACATACACACGAACTCTAACCGCAAAATCTTACGTCTAAATGCTTAAACAAAAAAAAATGTAAACTAACACTTTCTTCTATAACAATAATTGCCAGGTGGACAGTAGGATATGTTGACATATTATTCGGCACTATTTGAAATAAAATCTGTGAATAACCAGATAAGGAAAGTTATCTGCTTATTCCCGAAGTCGTTCAAGCGACATTAGAAAAATAACTTGACTTATTTCAGTATTCTGCCAAAAATGTGACACGGTTGTTTATTTATATGGGAATAAAATACGAAAATACTATGGATATGAACTTATTTGCTTATTAACGCCTAGAAGAAACTAAATAGAAATATTAAATCGACTTATCTCATTTTAATAAAATTCGACACATCTGCTTATTCACGCTCGCCAAAGATATTATGTATGCATTATTCATTGTAACTAAAATAAAAGAAAATGAAAAAGACAGAAAAGATTTGATTTCACGTACAAAGCGTCTATGTATCTGTTGATACGTATTTCGACTTAATAAGTCTCATCGGAACAGTTATTCATAGCCGTTTAAAATAAAAGAATTTATATACTTACTCGAACATAAAAGCATATTATAATAATATACCAGACATGACAAAGACGCTAGAAAACATAAATACGAAAAACAAAGTAGGTGCTAAAATAGTAGTTGACGGTAAATAAACTGCATTTAAAGAAAGATAAGGACAAAGAGACTCTTTGAGACTTTTTCGTCCAATAATACAAAATAGCAAAGAAAGTAAAAAACAATGCAACCTGCAAAAAATAAAGATAACCGTCAGAGAATGTTAATTTTACAATACTACACTATAATGTATCAATAATTGTAATAGAAAAAAATATTATAAAAATGTCAAAAGAGCCTTTTCAATGAAAACTACCAATTGAAAACTAAACAATTAAAGAAATTATGAAGGTGTAAACTCTAGACATCAAATTATCGAAAAAATACCAAAAAAAGATAAATTAACAAACTCAAATGAAATTAAACGATTTAGGGAATAAACGAAAATAATATTCTGGTACCTTAACAGAGAGAAACCCTAATATAGAAAAACACAGATTAAATACTAAGAAAAGTTTAACAAGAAGAGCAAAACCACAATATTGACAAAAAAGCAAATAATATGCATATAAAAAAAATAAAAATGATGTGTTTATCGGCCTGCAATGAGAAGGTTGTTAATTTCGGATATTGCTTAAATAAGTCTTGAGTTAACAGGAGATCATAGGAAAAAAATAAAATGTTTTTAATATCGAAAAATACCCACGGTCAAAAAATAGTACATGTAATATATATTCGACAATGAGTTCCCAAAAAATATTTGGTATTTCACTCCAAATAACAAACGAAAATAGATTCAACGTATTTCGGATAGCAACAAATACACTAGTCGCTTATTATGTTTACCAAATAATCCATATTTCTGCCTATAATCTGCCTTATGGAACATGGTTTATGTCTTTTGTTTATTTTAGGATGGAGCTAAACGTCAACAAAATAATTATCCGATATCCGAAATATCCATTACTTTCGAATGCATTGATTATGGTATTCTCTATTTAATTTAATTATATAGTTTGCAATTTTAAATTACTACCTGGGTAATTCTGCATTAAATCGAAACTCCCTGTCCCAAGCTAATTTTATGTAATTAATGTTAATATTTTGAAGTTTTTCGTATCAAAATTTAAAAGGGAAATTCAATGTTGTTCGCTGTATATCATATTTTAAAACAACTACCAATAAAGAACAACTTCTTTTTCTATAATGGTTTAAAATTTAGTATTAAATTATATTTTAAATTATAAATAATATTTTAAATTACTACCTGGGTAATTCTGCATTAAATCGAAACTCCCTGTCCCAAGCTAATTTTATGTAATTAATGTTAATATTTTGAAGTTTTTCGTATCAAAATTTAAAAGGGAAATTCAATGTTGTTCGCTGTATATCATATTTTAAAACAACTACCAATAAAGAACAACTTCTTTTTCTATAATGGTTTAAAATTTAGTATTCTTTTTTTTTAAATTATCCAAAATATTTTATAAATTTTTATAACGTTTTCTATCCTATCAAACTATCCTCGATGAAATGTTTAAAAGTATAACCCCTTAAAAATAAAAACAAAAGGGGTAAAATTTTGACAGTTAAATTGAAATTGTGGTTATTACTTACATCTATATAGTATTTGAAACTAGCCACATGATAAGGTCAAATAACCCTTAAATTACCTAATTTAATTAACAAACATTATAATTAAGATACTGGATCGATGATAAAGGATTGCATTTTTTAAGGGAACGTACAAGGAACGTTTCTTAGAAGAAAGGAAGAACGTTTTTGTATCAATAGCTATCAGCTATATAGTGAACTGGTAAATTATGGAATATTATCATTATTTCGAGAACCGTCGAGTTTTGAGGGAAATCCCGAAACAGGTCAGTTTTTGTTATAAAATACCCATCTTATAACGTACATGGAGTAGGGATGACGTCACCTGTGTGGGTGTAGTGACATAACCGTTGATTTTTTAAATAGAAATTGGTATAATGCGACACCTCATTTGAAGGAGAATTTAATTCTATATTTAACGACATTACATTTTTAACTAAAATATTTTTTTAAGGCTACAATTTTTTTTTTAATTTAAATTCAACTAAATTACAATTAATGATTTAATCTATAATGTACTTTAAAGTAAACAAATTATGCATAACAATTATTTTAAATTAAATTTTGGAAATGCCATCCATCAGTTCCTGTCATGACTTTGTGAAGTAAATATTTAAAAAAGCAAAAATAAGTAAAAATAATAATGGACACAAAAAGTTATCTCATATATCTTGTCAAATGGTAATTCAAGCAAGTGATAGTGGCTTAGTTACTGTAATATTTATTGACGTAAATGTTTTGATTTTGTGAATTCTCATCAGTTGTAATTTTGTCAATCAGTCAATTGTAATTTTTAATCAGATGCGAAGATAAATAAAGAACACAGAACGAGGTATTCAATTTATTCAACGCAAAATATCCAGACAGACCCATCGTCCAATCAGCAGTAAGTAAAATAGTCCGAAAATTTGGAGAAACGTTAAACATATTCCAAACGCTGGGCGTCCTAAAATTAAAGACAATGTAAAACTTGATATTTTATTAAATGTACATGACAATCCTCACAGTAGTTCAACACAAATGGGTGAATATGCTGGAGTTTTCCAACGATAGGTATTACGTATTAAAAAAAAAAAAGGAAAATACCATCCCTACAAAATTTAACTACATCAGGAATTAAACGACGACAATCCCGATAGCCGGATTCAATTTTTTGAAATTATGCAGGATTTATGTATCCGCAAACCACATTTCATCAATCAAATCCTCTTTTCCGATGAAGCCACATTTTTTATACATGGTACCGTGAATCGTCAAAATTGCAGACATTAAAGTAAAGAAAACCCACATTGGATGACTGAGTACACACGCAATATCCTTAGAAAATAAATGCATGGACTGAGATCATTAATGACAGAATCATTGGCCGTTTTTTCTTTGAAGAAAATCTAACAGGAGAACGTTATTTAACTTTTTTGAGAAATCAACTTATACCTGTCCTTGCTAACATGTATCCAAATGCCAATGATCCAGTGAAAATATCTGGTTTCAACAAGATGAAGGCTCTTCACATTACGCGCGGGAAGTACGTCAATTTTTAAGGCTTTCCCAGGAGGTGCTTTCCCAGGAGGTGGACCGAAAGACGAGGTTTTATAGAATAGCCAGCAAGGTCGCCAGATCTAACAACTCTAGACTTTTTCCTGTGGGGTTACATAAAATAAAAAGTTTATGTAAATAGAACCCAAAACTTATAGGACTTAAAAGATAGAATTAGTCATGAAATGAGTCTAATTACTCCAGAAGTCATCCGCAATGTACTTGACGAATGTTTCCTTAGATTCACATATTGTCATGAAAACGATGGATGGCATTTCGAGCATTTAATTTAAAATAAGTAACATGCATAATTTTGTTAATTTAAAGTACATTATTAATTAAATCATTAGTTGTAATTTAGTTGAATTTAAATAAAAAAAAAATTGTTTTTGTATCCTTAAAAAAAATTATCGTTTATATGAGGTGTAGCAATATTCCAATACGTTGGGAATATATACATATACACTGGAATGAATTATTGTAAACCAAATACACTATAGTAAAATTCCATTATTTGGAAGAGTGATTTCATCGTTTAAACGCCGAATGTCCTTAAGTTTAAATGTACTCAGCTGCCCCCGAAAACTATCCGTTTAATTTGCGTTTTCTCATCAGAAACCATAGAATGTATAATTAGTACATTTATTTGTGTACTAGTATTTGTGTATACAGTGTAGTCGATTCTTGTTCACAAGTAGCAGTTATGGTCATACAAACCTGAATTCTTCGACGCAGCGATTATAACCACCATAAAAATTCCAAAAAAAATGAGTTTTTCAATAGTAAAAATTGAGCACAAAATTGTATTGAAATAAATTTTATTTACATGTTCAGTTTTGTTACATATTTAAGTTTATAAAATAAAAATTGATATGTTACATTTTATTCCCATTCCTTTTCAAAAAGTTGGCATTCCGGCAACTTGGGAATTTGTAAAGTCGAGTCAAGAAACGTTCATTTACAAAGGCGGTGCTGGCGGAACTGCTTCTTTTGCCTTTTGTGATTATATTTTTTGCGATTGAAGTTTGTGGTGATAATCCTAGTGTTATTGGAGTTTTTTAGTAAATTTTTAATTATATTCTGTGATTATTAAAATATAATGGACTAACATCCGAGTTGTTCCAAGAGAAGAAAGCAAAATGTTAACGTCAGAAGAGAAGGTAGTGATACGATATGAAGGAATTGAATTGCATGATGCAGAAAAATGGAATCAAATATTAGCCAAGCGGTCGATATTTGTAGCAGTTTAACGAAAGTATCCATTAGCTGCATTTATCATGTGCCCAAAATACATGGGAAACTAAAAAGCAAGTAAAACGTAAAACTAGAGGTAGAAAAAACATTGTTTTGGATGACGAGACAAGACATTTTATTTTCGGAGTAAAATTCCAACACTAAAAAAAATTCTCAAGGGCTTGAAAACAATTACTTTTAAGCCAAGATATCTCGTAGAGTATTAATCAGAACTATGCGCGAAATGAACTTTCGATATGTAAAAACAGAAAAAGTGTGTTACTAGAAAAAAAAAAGAAATTGTGTTTAGAAGAAAATATTTTAAAGAAATATGTACACTTCCCAGCATAGAACGGAGAACATATTATTTGGATGAAACCTGGACTAACGAAGGTCATACAGTTGAAAAACATTGGCAAGATTTAAATGTCAAAGGTAAACGCGAAGCATTATAAAAGGCTGCTTTACAGGATTAAAAGCTCCATCAGGAAAGGGACGACGTTTAATCATTATCCATATAGGAAGTGATACAGGGTTTCTTGATAATGGTTTGCTTCAATATGAGTCAAGAAAAATAGAAGATTATTATGATGAAATGACTTCCGAAGTATTTGAGCGCTGGTTTAAGAGAATCTTTACAAAATTAGAACCTGGTCAAATCACATCAATAGACGTTTTAGCGTAACCTGTGCGACAGCCGGGTAACATCAATAAGTTTGTGCAAATTGATTTGTTTTTTATAGCTTTTTGTGACAATAAAACACTGAAAACTTTGTTTTTGAAACTTCCACAAAATTTATTATTAAATCTTATCGCTACAGCTATTTCGGCAGAGTACCTTTTTCAAGTGATCTATTTTTGGTATGGATTTACACATTATAGTCTTTAACCAAATAGGTTGAGGAGGGGAGAACTGTTTGTCTCAAGTTGGTTAAAGACTATAAAGTGGTATCGTCAAAGACTATAAAGTGTAAATACATATCAAAAATAGATCACTTGAGAAAGACACTCTGCCGAAACAGCTGTAGTGATAAGATTTTATAATAAATTTTGTGGAAGTTTCGAAAACAAAGTTGTCAGCGTTTTATTGTTACATACATGTTTCCATCAAGTAACGGTCGAATCTGTTTACTGACGTTTTGATATAAAGAGGCCGTTTTCAAATATATAAATGATAGATATATTTATTTTTTATAGCTTTTTCTTATGGAATTCTTTATTTTTAAGGAGAATTTTGAAAATAAGCCACAACATATTTATTTAAATGGTTAATTTACTGCCGTTTTGATCTCTATTCCAGAGACCGTTTTTAAAGTTAGAAAAAAAGAGAAATTAAAAATATAAGATTATATAAATAATATTATATAAATAAATACAATAAAATATTAAACAAATAAAATAAATATAACTATCATGTCTATCTTTGAAAACGGTCTTTGGATATAGAGATCGAAACATCAGTAAAAACCTATAAATAAATTTATATAATTAAATTAAATTAAAAATATATGTAAATATATTTATATAAATATATATAATTTATATATATTTATATAAATAATATTTAAAAAATATAATATAATTAACGTTGAAATAAAAGTGAGTGTACGCCACTGGATTTTCATACGTCTTTCCCCTCTTCTCAGCATTCAAACGATGAAATCACTCTTCCAAATAGTGGATTTATGGTACACATACGCCTATATAAAAGTAACGGAAATCGGAAAAAGCAATAAAAAGTATCCAATGGCATAGATACCAAGAGGTTACAATATTCTCAGTAGCAAAAATGAAAACTTATTTGGTGTGAAGACTGATATAAAAAAATTACTGTGTTTAAGTTAAATTAAACTACTATATTTATTGGAAACAAGCCACGATTTGTGTTTAACCCATTTAAGGCCGAAACGTTTGCTTTTATTATAATGACGGGATATTTAATTTTAAGGCATATTAAGGTAGATAAAAGTAAAGTATGAAAGAAATTTTGAAAAAAAATGGGTGTTCTTTTAAAAGCCCGATGACATAATCAATGATTATGAATAACAAGTAATTAAAATTATCAAAAATTTTAAACAGATTTTTATTCTAATTAGTCCAATAAATTAAAATAAAAAAGTCTTAAATATCTAGTTCGTATGATATTTATAAAAGCATTGTTTTGGATGTAGTGCATCATTGCATTTATTGGAGCAAAAATTACATTTTTGTGACAAGCAGCACAATGTTTGCTGGCTCCTCTTTTTGTTGTGTTTTTAAAATATTCATGAATGCCTACTGTAATAATTGTACCACGAGGTTGTCAATGATCCACCGATAATTCTGTTTAGTTGGGAGGTATTTTGTTCTGCTAGATCCTATATGGTTTATTATGATATAGCTGATATTTTCATCTGCCCGATCGACGCGACGCCAACCAAGTTTTCATTATCCTGTTTTATAATATTTGGACATTCATCAAGCCTTGAATAGAAAGAAATTTGCCATATTGATCGCTAACCTCAACAGAGAAGGCACTTAGGAGGAGGATAATATTTGGTTGATCAACAAGTACCTTTTTTTTTCTCTTTGAGAATGCCGTTGTACTTGCTTTGTTGTATATCTGATTGTGATTAAATGTTATGGAAAAAATATTATTGTGCTTCTATTTAAAAACTACTATTTCACTTTCCTCTGTTGTACAATAGTCAAACGAACCACTTTCTTTATTTTTCAGTGTGTCCTATTCATCCTTTTGATGTAAGTCCTTTCAAAACCACAAAGTGGTAAAATAGTTGTCAAAATATATATCATAGAGTAATTTAGAAGCCTTGTCTTCTAGGGCATCAACATATTGTAAGACAACACTAGATCTTAAACCAAGAAGTTTATATTTATCTTGAATAGTGGTTGAAGATCTCTGATACTATTCAAACTACTCCGCATACCTTAATCTAGTAGTCGCCATCCAAAACCTTTATCCCCATTTAATTAGTATATCATGGATAAACTGCTTGGATTCATGTTTTCCATAATACGGAATCATTGACTCATCCAAGCTATGGTGTTTTTCTTGTGTTGCTAAATCGAGAAATGTTTGATTCATTACATCAATCAGAGGTCAAACCTTTAAAAATTTGTCCTGTGTATCCAATTTTGCATTGTCAGAAAAATGAAAATTCTGTTTGATAAATATGAAACGGTTTCTAGTCATTTTATTAGCTACAAGGTCGTGAGTAGGATCAGGGTACTTTTTCCAGTACATATATGGCCTAGGAATACTCATATATCCACTATATAATAAAATTTCAATAAAACACTTAATTTCATTTGATGTAATATGCCATTCATGGTTATGTAAATTGGCGTACACATTTGAAAATTCAACAAGCATCTGAATAACTTTATCATCAAAAAATAGGAAAAAAGTATCTACCTAGAAAATGATATTTTTTGGACCTTCCATTATACTCCAACTTGAAATCTTGCTTTGTAGATCTCTCTTGATCTACTAATAGTTTTTGCGGCGTTTGCTCTTCGGTTATTTCACATTTACTGTAGGAGTTGCTTGCTTTTTAGACTTTTACGTATCCTTTTTAGAGTGCGGCAAAGGCATGTCGTCTTCATTTTTATTGATATTCGATTTGGTATGGGTTTTTGGATAATTTATGATTTTCTCTGCCTCTACTCGTAGTTGATTTCCTGGCAAGTTACTTATTTCCACGGTCTCTTCATCACCGCTGTTCTCGTCAGTTTCTTCCCTATCTTTGGGTAGAAAGATAATTATTTTATCAGGAAGTTTATTATCTGACAGATTTTAAATCTCGTCCATTAACTCACTTAAAGTGAAAGGTTTTTTTCAGTACCTACCTACAAAAATATTCATATTAATATAGCGAAAAACCATTGTTCTTCATTAGAAACTCCAAACTTTGCTATCCAATATATAAAAAGAAGAATAGTTTTTCTATTATATAACTTGTTTCATATAATACTTAAGCCATTGAGGTACATACATAAAATATCGTTGAAATTAAAGGATTTAAACAATATATTGTTGTGAATTTATTAAAAGGTTCAATATTTATAACACTTACGGATTTAATTTATTTCTTTATTTATATTAACTTATCTGACAATAATTTATTATATCCGTACGTACAAATTCGCGAGCGCGGGTCTTGAGTATTAACTAACTGGCCCTCCATATAAAAATGTTGTATTTATATACGAAATCCTGATATACTGGAATAGTCGAGAACATCAAGTTGGAGAATTCACCATAATTTGAATCTAGACTTCCACCGAAATTTCTACAATAAAACAGAATAATTAGTCATAAAAGTTAGGCCAGTATATTTATCGTAACATTGCCCCCCTCTTAAAAGATGGTTCCTCCTGGAACCTTGTCGGGACTGGAACCGGAACTGTATGCTGGTATCGGCAACTGGACCCTCTTTTACAACTTCCAGTTGTATAAAAATGACAAGGGACGGTTTTCTCTCCGCACAAGGTACTTAGCGGATTGCAACAGACTAACACCTGGACTTCGGTGTCTTTGAAGATCTCCTCCACCATATTTCGGATAACCCTCCAATCTAATTGGCGGCACTCCAACTTTGGCATGGCTAACTTTTGCACGTCGGACTCTAGTACGTGCTCTCTCAATTGAAGTAAGGCTTCCCATACATCTCGGTAGGTAGGTTGGTCACGGGCAGTGTCTTTTGTTACCAGGTAGAAAAGGTAACGTGATGCATCTTGGAGTTTCAAGGTTTTACCGGGAGCTGGCACTTGGCATTGAAGTTCTGCAACTCGACCAAACTTCCTTCGAAAGACGGATGCCAACCCTGGTGCATCTTTGATACTGGCCGGGATGGTAAGGGCCAGCGAGTAGTCATCGGGGAGCGCGAGTAGATCTTGCTTTTCTTCAGTGGTAACACCATGTCTTGCTTTACCGGTACCTCCATAGGCACCCATGAATTCCTCAAACGTGAGGTCAGACACATCTTGGACTTGGTTTACTTCCACTTCTTCATCTACGTCGTGGTCACCTTCGAAAGATGCCAACCGGTTATGGTGTACTATCATCGGCTTTCCCCTCGGAATCTTGCTTATTCGGTAGATGACATCGTTGATCTTCTCCATAATGAGGTATGGACCTTCCCAAAACTGCTGCAATTTGGGAGAACAACCTTTTCGCTTCTTGGGATTATACAGCCATACTTTGTCGTTCTTCTTAAAGCAACCCTTTTCGGCTTGTGTATCGTACCGTTTCTTCATTCTGTCGCTAGCGATCTGAAGGTGGGAACGGACCAACTCATGTACATCGTCCATTCTTCTTCGTAATTCGATCACATAATCTTCACCTGCTACATCTTCTCCAGGTTTACATCCAAACTCGAGATCACAAGGTAGTCGCATTTCGCGTCCGAATAGGACTTTGGCTGGTGTCTGGCCTGTTGATTCGTTAACAGCAGATCTGTAGGCCATTGTGAAGAACGGAAGGTATTGGTCCCAGTCTCGCTGATGATCGGACACCATCTTTGTCAAATACTTGCCAACTGTCCTATTCATTCGTTCTACCATACCATCCGATTGCGGATGATACGCGGTAGTTCTTGTTTTCTTCATGCCTAGTCTATCACATATTCCTTGGAATAGATCGCTTTCGAAGTTCCTGCCTTGGTCACTATGGATCTCCAAAGGCACTCCAAATCGGCTGATATATTCTTGGATCAACTTATCTGCAACGGTGGCGGCCTTCTGGTCTGGAAGTGCGTAAATCTCGACCCACTTAGTAAAGTAATCCATTACTACCAACATGTACTTGCCTCCATTTTCACTTTCTGGAAATGGCCCAGCGATGTCCAAAGCTATTCTTTCAAACGGGCTTCCAACATTATATTGTCTCATAGGAGCTCTCCTTTTTCGGTGAGGCCCGTTACTCGTAGCACAAATAGTACATTTCTTACACCAGTCTTTTACGTCGTCGGAACTGTTCATCCAATAAAACCGTTCCCGAATTCGCTGAAGGGTTTTCTTTACCCCAAAATGCCCTCCCGATGGACTGTCGTGTAACTGACGAAGTACTTCGGCTATTCTGCTCTTTGGGATCACCAACTGTCTTCTCTTCTCTGAACCGTCATCATTTTCCAGGACTCGTTTGAGCAAGCCATCTTCGATGATAAATGAGTCCCACTGGGCCCAATACGTCTTAACTACTGAGCATAGGTTTGATATTTTCTGCCAAGGTGGTCGACGGTTTTCCTCTTTCCATTTTCGGATTTTCTGTATAACTGGATCTCTCTCTTGTTCTTCCCTTATCTTAGTAGGCGTCCAGTCGTCGTTGACAATCGTCGTTCTTAGCACTGCTGCTTCCTTGGATTCCGTTTTGTTGCAGTGGGAACACTCTGCTGGGCATGGCCTTCTGGAAAGAGAATCAGCGTTTCTGTGGCTAACTCCGGCCCGGTGCTCAATCTTAAAATCGTATTCTTGGAGTCGTTCGATCCACCTGGCTATCTGACCCTCTGGATTCTTAAACTGCATCAACCACTTAAGGGCGGCATGGTCGGTTCGGATTAGAAACTTTCTGCCATAGAGATATTGATAGAAGTGCTCTACTGATTTCACTACTGCCAGAAGTTCTCTTCTCGTGACGCAATAATTCCGTTCTGGTTTTGAAAGAACTTTACTAAAATATCCGAGGACTCGTTCCTGTCCTCCTTGAATCTGAGACAGCACTCCTCCAATTCCCACATTACTTGCATCCGTATCTAAGATGAACTCTCCTTCTGGCAGTGGATACCCCAAAATTGGTGCTGTTATTAAATGCTTTTTCAACGTTTCAAAGGCATTTTGGCAGTCTATATCCCAGCGGTATTCTCTTGATTCCTCTGTAAGTCGCGTTAATGGCTTAGCGATATCTGCAAACTTCTTAATAAACCTCCGGTAGTAAGTACATAGTCCAAGAAAACTTCTCACTTGATGTTTGTCAGTTGGTTTTGGCCATTCCTTAATGGAATCGATTTTTCCCTTATCCACGGCCACTCCTTCTTTACTGACTATATGACCCAGATAATTGACTTTACCTTGAAATAGCTGGCACTTCTTGGGGTTTAGCATCAATTGGGCAGCTTTAAGTCGATTAAAAACGTTTTCTAAATTCCTCAAATGATCTTCGAATGTCTCCCCCAAGACGATTATGTCATCTAAATAAACCAGGCATGTTTTCCAAGATAACCCTCTCAACACATTTTCCATAAGCCTCTCAAATGTCGCAGGAGCATTACAGAGTCCAAATGGCATAACGTTGAATTGCCACAATCCAGATCCTGTGGTGAAGGCTGTCTTTTCTTTATCTACTGGGTCCATTTCTACCTGCCAGTATCCAGACTTCAAATCCAAAGTAGAAAACAATTTACTTCCAGCCAATGTGTCCAATGTGTCATCGATCCGAGGCAGAGGATAACTATCTTTCTTGTTAACGTTGTTCAGCAAACGGTAATCCACACAGAACCTCGTCGTTCCGTCTTTCTTCTTAACCAGGACCACCGGAGAGACCCATGGGCTCGTAGAAGGTTCTATCACCCCGTCTTTCTTCATTTCCTGAACAATCGTTTCAGCTTCCTCTCTTTTCGCCTGTGGTAATCGTCGAGCTGTTTGACGAATTGGCTTAGCATTACCAGTATCAATTTTATGCTTAACAACCGTAGTTCTTCCCGTCTTTCCTCCTTTCGGTACGAAAATATCACGATACTGCCGAAGAAATTCCCTTAATTTCCTTTTCTCCATCTGATTTAGAGACTGTCCTGCAATTGCAACCATTTGGTCGAATTTATCGTTGGAATTATCAGATGTTGTCGCCTGACGGATTATGGATGTCACAGGTACACAAGTTCCTACTTTTGTCTCTTTCTTTATGGTCACTGGGTAGTCGTTGACATTGATAAGTCTCACAGGAATTTCTTTAGCCGAAGTCACCAATTCCTTTCCAATTATGATTCCACGGCCAACCTCATCGTCGTGGTTCCAAGGCTCCATCATAACAGGTCTCCCTTCGTCTACAATTCCCTGTAGTCGCGCTACTATGATCGTTTCGCTTCTCGCAGGCACGACTGTATCTTCTGTAATGGCTGCTTGCACAGTGTTGTCATTATGTGGATGGAGAAATACCTCCTCGTTGCCAACTTTGATTACCTTATTCTTAAAATCCAATTGGAATCCATGCATATTCATTACGTCCATTCCTAATATAACATCCTCTTCGATGTCAGCAACTATAACAGTATGGACAAACTTTTCTGCCCCAATTCCCAATTGTACCTGGATTTCTCCATGAATGTTGGCATTTTCACCTGTAGCGGTCCGAAGTCGTAACCTCGTTGGTAACAGTTTCTTTCGGCTGTTTATAACTGTCGGGCGTATAATGGTTCTGGTCGCTCCGGTATCCACCAACAACGTATGTCTTTTACCATTTATTTCTCCATCTACATATACACTATCTTCACGACATTTCAAAGAAGCTATTAGTATAAGAGGGTCTTTGGAAAAGTTCCGGGTCGAAGCTGCTCCCCTAAAGCCGACTCGTTCTGGTTTTTCCGATGGTGAGTTTCTTGATTTTATGGTCTTCGTTTTCTTGCATGTCATGCTTTTTATCAAATTAAAGAGCTGGTCAAGTTTATCTTCATCTCCTTCCTCTTTTACAGTCCTAACTTTACTGTACCCGCCAGAGGCCTGCGTAGCTGACTCGTATTCGAGGGCGGCGGATAAGACATCAACCAGCGTCTTGTGACGAGCTAATCGTAGTGTTCTCTGCATTTCATGATCACGAAGACCATCAATAAACGTTTGAACGGCCAATTTTTCCATCATGTCTTCGGGAGCTGTTGGATAAGCATATCGTACTAATCTGGCAATATCTACCTCATATTCTTGAAGAGCCTCCTCTTTCTTCTGTCTACGATTTTTAAGCTGTGACTGATATACATGCTCCAAATGTTCGTGGCCATATCGCATATTTAACCTCTTCTTCAGTTGTTCGAAATCATCGGTCTCCTCTACGGCTATGGTCTGAAGCACATCTAAGGCATCTCCTCGAAGAGCGATAGTCAGGTTTACAGCCTTTTCTTTTTCAGACCATCCATTTGCTCTTGCGGCTGATTCGAACTGTTTCATGTAGTTGTTCCATGATGATTTTCCGTCGAAAGTTGGGACTTTAACATGAATAGAACCTCCACTTCCTTCAAATTTCGGCCGTGTCTCCAACTTAAATTTCGTCTCGTCTTCTTTTATCTCCACTGTAATCGGATTGTTACCTCTTTCTGCTGTCCCTGTTTCTTCCATCTTCCTTTCCATCTCTTTAATCTTTTCTTCGAAGGCCAACTTATCGGCAGCAACTTGGTTTTTTAGCGAAGACACTCTATCGTCAAGAGCAGATATTTCAGAAGTGACTTTAGAGATGTTAGCAGAAACTTTGCTTTCCAGAGAAGAAATCTCGTTAGAAACTTTGCTTTCTAAAGAAGCGATGTCGCCGGATACTTTGTTCTCCAATGATGCGATGTCGCCGGACACTTTGGCTACATCAGAAGAAACTTTCGAAATCGACGAGAGGACAGCATCTTCAAATATATAAGTCTCTGGATCTAGTCCTTCTTCTAGCAAAGCGTTCTTTAGTCGTTGGACTAACTCAGCCTTTTTTCCGGTAGAAGCTAATTCTCTGTCTTCAAGATGTCTTCTTAAATTAGTCACTGTCAGCTCATAAATCGTAGCCATTTTCACAATTTATTTTATATTCACTTGTAATTTATTTTCGCAATTTATCTAAGTATTCCACTGTTCTGACACCATTTGTTGTGAATTTATTAAAAGGTTCAATATTTATAACACTTACGGATTTAATTTATTTCTTTATTTATATTAACTTATCTGACAATAATTTATTATATCCGTACGTACAAATTCGCGAGCGCGGGTCTTGAGTATTAACTAACTGGCCCTCCATATAAAAATGTTGTATTTATATACGAAATCCTGATATACTGGAATAGTCGAGAACATCAAGTTGGAGAATTCACCATAATTTGAATCTAGACTTCCACCGAAATTTCTACAATAAAACAGAATAATTAGTCATAAAAGTTAGGCCAGTATATTTATCGTAACAATATTTTACTCACCTTATATTAGTCATGTTTGCAAACTATAAACAGTCAGGTAACCTCACGATCTTTAATTTTTTTTAATAAAATGGCTTTTCGTTACACGACAGAGCCCGCTTTATCTCTTCATAAATAGCAATATAATTAAATTACAGGCATATTTATAACGAGTTCGTTTAAAAGAACGGTGGCCTTAAATGTGTTAAAATAAGTCTATTTTTTTGACGTTCCGATTTTTATTTCGGAAATCTTCAATGTTTTCTATTTTGAGAACGATTTTTCCTTAATTGTGGTTAATTCCCAATAAAAATAGTAATTGCATTATTTTTTTTTTCCTAAGTTAATGGCACTGGTAAAGACAAAGTCAGTCATGTTAGTAATTGCATTAATATGCCACAAGAACATAGCTTCAGAAAAATCTGTTAAAAAAAAAACAAAAAAAAATTTAATAATTGTACAACAATTTTCTATACACTAGTGGTACTTCTAGGAATATTCAAACTATCCACCTATTGGTATATTCGTAATTAAAATCTACAATTGGATATGCAAAACCGTTCATCCGTCGATAAGATTTTAAAACAAACTCAAAGACATAAGCAAAGGCTTTAATAGTATACAAATTCAGATTTTTTTCAGCTTTTCAATAACACGAATTGTACTAAACGTCTTATTAAAAATTCGACGTGGAGATTACATAGAATTACAATTGCAATTGAAAATGACATTTTTAAATGCACTCCGGAAATCGTTTTCAAAAAATAGTAATGTGTATTTTTATAACCCATCAGTTATAAAATATAATACATCGATCGGTTATAAAAACAAACCTCACTCATCTTTAAAATAATGTTTTTTGTTATATGTTGTATGTTATAATAATATGTAGTTATTATTTCAACCAATTATGGCTTGTTCCCATATAAAAATAATTTTTAAAATTACACCTGTAAGCAGTTCAATACCGATTTGTCTTTTAAGATCTAAAACATAGTGTAAATTTAGAAATTGTCTAGTTATTCTAACAAAAGATAAAGGTGAGATTGATTTAACACTCATATTATAAAAACTCCCCAAAACACCCCCAAGAAAACTATATTTCGTGTATGTAAAACTTTGCAAAGAACAACTACTAAATCATATAATTTGGATCTATCACTGCACTAAATAGCATTGCTTGGTGATTGAAGTTCATTATGGTTAAGCGAGATATAATAACTGATTTTTAGAAGGTTAAGCGTGAATTATGATTTTTCAAAAAATATGGAGAACGTTGTGCTACTACCAAAAATTCATGCAAAACTTTACTTAACGGGATCGACTTACCTTTATACAGTATACTCTCTCTATAAAGAACACGGTTATTGCGAGGTTTCACTTATGACGAGGTACATTACATGTCCCGTGAAATTTCTATTGATCTATAACCCTCTATAGTAAGACAAATTTGGTTCTAAAGATAGAAAATAA
This sequence comes from Diabrotica undecimpunctata, assembly GCF_040954645.1. Classification (NCBI taxonomy): domain Eukaryota; kingdom Metazoa; phylum Arthropoda; class Insecta; order Coleoptera; family Chrysomelidae; genus Diabrotica; species Diabrotica undecimpunctata. Next base: position 110,019,134 of record NC_092804.1, on the reverse strand, counting down.
GATCGAAATATGTGTTTTTTACGTTTTTGGCCCGGCCGTGGCTATAAATACACTTTTTAACTGCCACCCGTAATAAACTTCTTAGGAAACTTACAATTTATAATTCACAAGTGTCATTTTAGAGGATTGAACATTCGTACCTAGTAATAAGAAGGTCCTAATAGACATGTGAAAAGTTCTCTAACCCTTAACTACAGACATTCCATTATTACCACGTAACAACAGAGCCCCGGTATTTGTTACCGGTCATGATAAAATGGAGTCAAATATAAAGTTAATAAAAAAAAATGCATTATGTATTTTTCTGTATTGTCTAAATATAGGAGAACTGGTGAAATGAGTGACTTTAATAATAAAATACAAGATTTTTAAAGAATAATCTATTAAAGGATAATTTTGGTAACATTTTTGGTCTATTGAAACAAACAGCCATAAATGCTATAAACGAAAATTTAGATTTTTTTAAACAAATAAACCTAATATAAAACCACAAAAGAAACATAAAATAGCATTTACGAAAATCTATACATCCATGAGAAAAAATCTGCAAGTGGTAAAATTGTCAAAAAAATTAAGTGGCATATTTCTTGCAAACTCTTGTAGTGCATTGCAAACATATTGGAGTCTTGCACATTATGCAAATATGTGATTAGTGGATTAGTTGGTAGTGCAAATATGTAAGTAGTAGTTTTTCTTTTTTTAGTGATTCAGTATCATGGTCTCTTGGTAAATACCCTGCATCTGAGTCTACATCACTTGCGCCAGAATCAATTTCCTCATTCCATTTTATTTTTGCAAAATTTTCCCAAAACTTTTATCACCAGATTTAACCCTCTTTGGAGGTCCAGAAAGACTTCCAGAGCCCATTTATTTACTCTTTTCTAAAAAGGCAAAAAATATCATGAAAAGTTCACATTTTACCCATATAAGACTAATTAAAAATACTTACTTAAAAACAGACCTCTGGTAAATTTTACCGGTTAAGATTTTTGATTGCGCTATGAAAAAAAATATTCACAATACACACTGACCGCTTTGATTAGCACTGTTATACAAACTGCCCGAGAGGTACTGAGACACATGAAATTAAGTGGTGCGGATACCACGAAATCCGCGTTTTGGGACCGCCCACCGGTAAGAAATACCGGATCTCTGTAGTTAAGGGTTAAACGTTTAAAGAAACTTTATCCAAATACAAAACGCAAATGAAGAAGCATACAAGTGTTTCACATCTTTAGAAAATATGACATATAGAATACTGGACAATTTAAAGCAGTCAAAAATGACTGACTTCTTCCAATTGCAGAACCATGAGTTTATGTTATCCTTGAAAATACGCTTTATATAGATTTACAGAATACAGATTTTTTGTTTTAACGTATATTATTGACAATAAAAGTAAACTTTTTTCAAAAACGCCATGTAAACAATATTTAGCATCTTATATTGCTCCGAATGGCTTAACTATAGGAAGTTAATGTCTTATAAAACTACGTATTGATATGTATGCACAGTATTATTGTTGTTTGATATAAAGCGATCGGCTTATAACGAAGTCATTAGTCTGCCATCTCAGTCTTCGTTATAGAGGGAGTGTATTGTATTAGGGGAGAGTTGTCCAAAATGGGGACGCTAGTGTATTTTTAATGATTTACAAGAAGTGAATACTGTAATTAACATTGTTTAAAGTGCAATAGAGTTAGTGATTATTACTTTAACACTAAATAAGTTTTGACAAACTTATTTTATTTATTACTTGGTCAAAATCTAAAACTATGAAAAAATGTAAATGTCCCCGTTCTAGACCACCGTTCGGGTAAAATGGGGACCCCATTAAAAACAATGGATTCTTTTTATTTTTATTTTTTTTTTATCTTTTTTAACATTTTAATTACAATAGCACACATTTTAAGTTTATGAAAAATACGTATTACACATGTGACAGGATAAAACATAGACACAAAACAATTTTAAAATAATTGTTTGTGAGTTTTTAAGTGTTACGTCTACAGAAATCGCACAGGAAATAGTTGTCTTCTTCATCTGCATTTGTACATGCCTCATGGGCCCAACCAGAGTATCCTGAGCACTGAATCAGCCCTTCTTTGTCCTTAGAAGCAGAGAAAATCTCACTGCAAAATATACAAGCCTCACCACTGCCCCCTTCTTCAGATGAGGAAGAGTCGTTCTATTTTCTTTAACGTGGGACCAACATTAGTTTTTGGAAGGTTTTCTTTATCGCTACTGTTGCCAAATTTCTTCAGTTTTGTTTTATTCAGCATTTTAGACGTTTTAAACAGTTTCTTTTCAGGTTCTTTTTTCATTTTTCTTCCTCTTTCTTCATCTTCTAGTTCTCTCTTGTAAGGTGACGACGTCAAAACTGCGGTTTTGCCGCGTCTTCTGTTATGTGTTGTATTTCTGATTCTTTCTTGTTCTTGGGGAGGTGGCATCAAACACTTTCGTGATATTACAGCAAAAGAAGTAAAATTCAGGTTGGGTTGGGGATACCAATGTTTCAGCATTGGAAGTATTTGACACGGAATTTGGCAGAAGGCAATAAGAGGTATCTTTATTCAAAGTAGCAGATTCGAGGCACGAATAGGTATTTTTGCCCAGATTAACTGATCTGAGGCACGAAGAGATCTCATTACCCAAACAGGGTAATTTGAGACACGAGGTACTTCCTTGACCATCTTGTTCAGGCATGAATACTGACGTTTGAAGAGTAGGACAGTTGTTTAATGTCGAAGCAAGGTTAGGTTGGTGATTTTGATTTAAGGTTTTTTCATTATTTCAGCTGGTGCAAATAGGCTATCAGGAAACACGTCACGGTTAAAAGGATATATACCACTTTCCTCAAAGCCCTTAACTGCTGTTTGAACTGAGACTGCTCTTAGAAAAGCAGCACCGTTAAGTTTTGCGACTTGTGCAATTGTAACCGCTCGTCCGGAATGGTTGATCAACCACTTTATGAGTTCTTGTTCATAGTAGGTATTAAGGGAAGTCATAAAAGAAACGTCCAGTGGCTGGAGGCGATGAGTCGTATGAGGAGAAAAGCAGAGTATAATACCATTATTTTCTTTCGTAATATTAATCAATTCGATGCTTTTTAAGTGCGCTCTCTGTCCATCCAACAGAAGTAAGACTGGCTTGTCTGGTTTTGGGTTTGAAAGCTTAACAAATTGCTTGAACCAAACTAAAAAGCTTTCTGTTGTAATCCACCCTGTTTTATTGAAAAAAGCAAAGGATCCTGCTGGAGCATCGTCCACTAATGCAAGATTTTCCCTTTTTCGTGGAAATATAAATATTGTGGGCATGTAGTTTCCAGCAGCACTCATACAGGTCTCGGCTGTCACGAGTGTTCCTCTTTCAGATGAAGCTAAAGCACCTACTTGTTTCTTCCCCCTCAGCGATACAATTTTTGATGCCTTATTAGGAACCGTCGTGATTCCTGTTTTGTCAACATTATAGGTATCGTTAGGGGAAATGTTATATTTCTTTAATATATCTTCTAACAGGTCGAAAAATTTATTAACTGCATCTCGATTGAATCCCTTAGCTCGCGCCAAGGAAGTTTGCTCCGGAGAGCGCAGCGAAAGTCTTGGATTCTTTTTTAGAAATGCATACAGCCAATCTTTGCCAGCAGCTATTTTGCTCCTGTTGAAGGTGTAATTAATTCCATTGACTTCAGCTAATTTAAACGCTAAATGGCGTAGATCCATTAGTGTAGGGCCAAAAAGCCTCTCTTCTATATTGACAATATGTTGGGCTAATTCTTCTTTCTGTTCCTTGGTAAAAAGACTTTTATAACATCCAAGCATTTTTCTAGACGATTCAGTAGCTGACAACCCAATTTCACTAGCCTTTTTTATACGTCTCTCAAGTGTTGTCTGAGGTACGTGGAAATTAGCAGAAGCCTTTCGGTACCCCATTTGCCTATCTAAAACGGCTTGCACAGCAAATTTTATGCTCTCTTCATTCCAGCTCTGTCTATTCGGTGTCCTTTTGTACCGGCCCATTGTCAAATCTGAAAAAACCTTATAACTTAGGCTTCATCTTTAACACATAATCATACATTAAACATAATTAAAATTCAACAGAAATAAAATTATTTGATATTAATGCCTATATAAAGTTTTATAGACATAGGATATCTTAGAATACTATTATACATTGATGTAAAACTATTTAATAATCGACACATTTTATAGTCTAGCGTCGGGTAACATGGGGACGTCACCGTTTTGGACAACTTCAAATGTCCCCGTTTTGTCCGACAGTGCTACATTGTAAAAACATGGCGTTCACCGCACTCCTCGTAAGAAAACCAAGCAACATAAATATGAAATTGAAAGCTTAAAATCTAACAAATTCAAAGAAGTTCTTACCAAGTTTACTCCTGCCTGTATTAACCGCCTACAGAACCCACAAAACACAAGAAAATAGTTAAATAAATTTAGAAAAACTTCCGTTTACTCGCTAAACCAAGCAGAGGTCACTAACTGTTCGAAAAACCAATTTGTAATGGCAATATGAACGCCTGCTGCTAGTAATACCAACTTTAGCCGCTCTTTGTAGCGTCACTTGACAGATGTGGCCTGACCCGGTTTGATCTGACGTTTTGGACAACTCTCCCCTACATATTAAAAGTATTCCATTTTAACAATTTTCTGACTTCTTTCCAAATAACAGTTTATACTTATTTATATTGGAATTTTCATCAATGCGTGAAATACATAGAAAGGCAGAAAAGACGTACCGTTCCATCGCCATCTTCACAAAAAATCTCAATTCTGTAGAGATAAATTCTAAGCTGGTATAGGAATGTGCGGGTATCCTAAAAACTAGGAGATCGTAGCAAGGTTACGGTAGCCTGGGTATCAAGGCACGAGAGTAGTAAGGGCAACAACAAAAAAGCAAATGAAATGACCAAACAAGGTTTATTTATGCCATTTGTTGGATTGGTACCCTTCTGCTGCGTTGTAAAGGCAGTACCAAAAATGGCAGCAAGAAAGTCGGTACCTTATAAAGACAAAGAAAGACGAATTCGCCAAAATTTATGGCAGACCGAATGAGCTGAGACAAAAAACAGTCAAAGTCATCGTAGTTCTGCTAACAGGGCACTGTAAGCTGAATAGGCAGTTAAAGCTAAGGGAATTGGCAAAAGATGACTTATGTAGATTATTTTATCTAGAAAAGGAAAAATCAAACGACATTTTATGTCGGTGTGACAGTCTGGCAAATGTACGATTTTTTGCATTAGTCGAAGAAAATTCACCGGCAAAGAGCTACATGGAAAGTTTAGTCTCAAAGTTATTAGACCTTTTAAAGAGTTTCAAGCTTGAGAATGTAATGTATGGCTAAAGGACCACAATAGATCTAAAAAGGCCGCAGTGGAATAGGGTTAAAGCCATCTCATTGAATACAGGTATTTTGGAATAAAAATTCTTTAAATTCACCTTTTTGGGACTAAAATATTAACACACTTGTTGTTGTCAACAAAAAACGACACTCTCATACTCTTTTCATAGACAATTTAATAACCTCTTTTACAGTGTTTACTAGTTTTTATTACATTTGACATATTACCACAATCCTAACATTTATAGTTATCCTTATCATACTGAGAAACTCTTTCCTTGCTTTCTTAAGTGAATTCTGGATGAAGGGTATATAATAGAAAATACGGAATATTTTACGATCAGCGGTGATACTCAGTAAATTTTTTTGGTAATAAACAAAGTTTTTTTATTATTTTTGTCATTTGATGTATGACTATTCATTTGACCGTCCAAGTATATATAGACGTATTCAGAGCTCCGCTATCTTATCAGTGGTAATTAAGTAGTAATTAAGATATCATTAGTCGTGAGTGATATCAATGGCCATGGCTGTAAGCTATCACGATAAATTCAATTAGACTTAGGTAAGCGAAATATTTAAATTTATTATGTTTTCTATTCATACCGAAACGGACGCACTACTACTCTAAAAAAATAATGCGATGTTCGCAGCGAATACACAATTTTCACAAAATGAGCAGTCGCTTTATAATGCATGGTGTCAGTCAGAAGCAAATGTTAAGAGACCTAATATGGATAATCAACGGTTGAGTTAAATAATCGCCGATATGGAAAAGATATTAGTACAGCTGGACAAAGTCGAACAACATACAGGGTTAACCTCAAGTGATGATAAATCACAGAAGAAATTAAAAGCAGATAATAAACTTGAATACTGCACCGATGAAGAAGATTTAGCGTATGAAACGGGCAGGATAAGAACCGAAAACAGGAAAACTAATAAAAAACTTAGAATGGATACCTTATTATCTCCTTCGTTTACGCAAAAATCAAGTGCAGAAACACAAATTAAAAAACCAATCAAAAAACCAAAACCACCACCTCCAGTTGTAGTAGAAGGTTTTTAAAGTGCTGTTGAGCTGAGCAAGCTCCTGACTGAGGCTGATATTACCTTCACTATGAAAATCATGAACAGTGAAGTTATAAAAATTAATACAGCCAATAGCGATCGTAACAGAGCATTAATAGAGAAATGAAATACGAGTTACCCTTCGTACCACACTTATGTAATTAAGCAAGAGAGGCCAATTAGAGTTGTTGTTAAGAAATTATCTCACACATAGTCACCAGAAGAAATAATAAAAGACCTACAAAAACGACAATATAAAGCCATTAAAGCTGACAAGAAATTTAAATGGAAAATTAAAAAACAACTAGATAATATGTTCATCCTAACATTTAGACAAAATGAAGATATAAATAGAGTTTACGGCATAACAGACATACTTAGTAGGAGAGTTGAAATCGAGCCATTAAAGAGTTCCAGATTAGTCTCATAATGTAAAGGATGCTAGGATTACAGACACAGGTGGAAGTACTGTATAAAAGAGCCAAGATATGTAAAATGTATTGGTAAACAACTTACTAAAGATTGCCGAAAATCACCGGAAGATAAACCAAATTGTGTTCTTTGTGGAAAAAACCATCCTGCAAACTACCGCGGATGTTATGTAGCTATAAAATTACAAACAATGAGAAAAAGAAAAACAAAGATAACTTTATAGCGCCCTATAGAGTGATTAAAAGCAAAAAACTAAAAATGGCAGAGGTCAGTGAAAATAGAAGTTACAGCGATGTAATAAAGAATGCAAGGAGACACGCATCATCGTAACAAGAAAAAGAAACTGATATTACATTTAAAATGATATTGGAAAAGCTCACCAAGATTGATGACAAAATAACTCAAGTCGATATTAGAGTTACTTGATCACAGCATAGCGCTAAAAGAGCTATTCCGAAAATCAGAAATGGCTAAGGACATCCGAATAATGGCGTGGAACGCAAATGGACTGTTACAACATCAGATCGAGTTGCAAGCAGTACTAGATATAAAAAAATTAATCTGTGTCTCGTTTCTAAAACACACTTAACAGTCATATGTACAATTTAGGGGGTATGGAGTATATTCTACTTTACACCCAGATAATGCAGCTAAAGGAGAAAGCGCTATCGTAATTCGTAAATATCGTAAAAAATATGCAACTGAGCACACACAAGCTACAACAGTCTGTGTGAAGATAAAAACACACCGTAAATATAAGTTCAATATGTTGTCCTTCGAAACACACTATTAAAAGAGAAAAATTTAAAGAGTTTATGAACACTTTAGGAAAAAGATACATCATCGGTGGCGACTTTAATGCAAAGAATACCTACTAGAGCCCTCGGCTATCTACAACTAAAAGAAAAGAACTATTGTCAGCTGTTAAGGAACAAAAGGGTGAAGTAATCTCTACTGGCCTACGGATAGGAAAAAAATTCCAGACCTGATAGATTTCTTTATTTACAAAAATATCTCAGCTAACTATTTGGATATCAATGACGGCTGGGACATAAACTCTGATTACTCACCGATAATTTTAACCATGAGTAATACAGTGATTAAAAAAGAGTTTAATCCAATATTGACTAATAAAAAAACGGACTGATAGAGCTTCAAAATAAACCTTGAACACAAAATTAATCTTGCTGTGTCATTGAGAGACACGAGGCAACATGATGACGAATTAGAAGTTTTTATAAAAATATCCAACAGGTAGCTTGGACTTTTATACTCCTTCAATAACTTCTAGAACAAAAGGGAACAACTGTCCAAAAGAAATCAGAGAACTTATAGTAGAAAAAATAAAGTTAAGAAAAAAATGGCAGCAATACAAAGCTCCACGAGACAAAACTAGTCTAAATAATGCTGCACAAAAACTAAAGAGGCAGATGCAGAATATACAAAATGCAACAACTAATTCTTTTTTAAGTAATTTTACAGATTATTCGTTATGGATGGCAACAAAAAGAATGAAGAGACCAATTAATCATTCTTCTCCTATCAGGTTGGAAAACAGCAACTGGGCTAGAAGAACGTTTAAACCCAACAACAGTGATGGTGAAAAACTGAGATGGGAAGAACCACTCCACAAACTAAAGAAAGAATAACGTTGACATCATTTAGAAAACTAGTAACAGAGATAAAAGAGAATATAAATCCTAAGAAAGTTCCAGGATATGATCTCATAACTGGAGAACTATTAAAAACCTACCAAGAAAAGCCATAGTTAAGCTGACACACCTAATAAATGTTGCTTTTAGATTGAGATATGTTCCTAGACTCTGGAAAGTAGCCGAAGTCATTATGATTGGCAAACCAGGTAAATCTCCAAATGAAGTGACACCCTATCGACCAATATCACTCCTTCCGGTGATGTCAAAACTATTCGAAAAACTTTTATTGAAAAAAATAAAACCAATAATAAAAAGAAAAAACTTCCAAAAAATACCAAATCATCAATTTGGTTTCAGAAATCAACATTCCACTATAGGCTAAGTTCACAGAATAACGAATATAATAGAAAAAACACAAGAAGAAACAAAAGTCTGCTTTACAATCTTCTTGGACGTAGCACAGGCGTTTGATAAAGTCTGGCATGAGGGTTTAAACTATAAACTAAGAACTTTCATGCCTAAACAGTACTCAGAATTCTTGAAATCATACATTGCGAATATATATTTCAGAGTAAAACAAGAAGATGTGTACACCGACTTAAGGGAGATCAAAGCTGGCGTGCCACAAGGGAGTGTCTTAGGTCCGGTCCTGTGCCTATTGTATACGTATGACATTTCAGAGCTGAAACAAAACACTATTGCCACCTTCGCGGATGATACAGCCATACTAACGATAGGAGATACTAATGAATAAGCGACTGATAAGTTGCAACTATCAGTAAATAAAATACATAACGACCAGAAAATGGCGAATAAAATTAAATGAGACTAAATCTGCACATATTAACTTTACAAATAAAAAAATAGAAATTTCCCAGTTAGAATAAATAATACCCAAACTCCTTATGCAACATCAGCAAAATAATTGGGCATCACCCTAGACGCGAAGCTGCGCTGGAAAGTCCATGTCAAAAAGAAAAGAGGGGAGCTTGATATTAGATATAAGAAATTGTATTAAAAATGTAGCTAATTAAAAAAAAATTCAACATTCAATTCATAATAAATTATCCATCTACAAGCAAGTACTGAGGCCAGTATAGGTATATGAGTGCCAATTCTGGGGCTGTACCAAAGCTAGTAATCTACATATTATCCAGAGATTTCAAAACAAAGTACTGAGAAACATTGTTGATACTCCTTGGTATATCCGTAACAGCAACCTCCACCAGGACGTGGGTATGAAAACTGTAATCGACATAATCAATAGAACAGCAGCAAGTCACGGGCAGAAGCTGCATAGTCATGTGAATGTCGAGGCAATCCAGCTTCTTGACAACACCGAACTAAAGAGAAAAGTCATAAGGACAAAACCATTTGAGTTGGTGTAAATGTGTAACAGTTTAGTGTAAAAAGCAGAGTATAGTGCTGTGAAATTATTGCATGTTAGTTGTAGTGCATTAGTTATAGATAAAATAAGAGTAAGTCATAGGATATGCCCTTAGATTTAAGTATTTGCTGTTTATTAAGTTAGGTCAGAAAATAAATGATAATTGGTCATTTGTAACCAGATAGCATTATACAAACACCGTAAAAAAATTGATGTATGACCGCTTTATGCGAATACACTTCACACTTCAATGCAACTAAAGTCCAGTATTTTTAAGTAACCTCTTTGATTTTCCTGTTTAGTCAAAGGTCACTAAATTGCTGCATGGCAGCCAAAGTGTCTCGTTAAATCCTATTTCTTAACCCCTTTTTAGGTTCAAGTAGACATTGATAAAAATCTGATATGAAAAATATTAAAAACACAACTTAAACTTCAAACGCTCTGCAAAAACTAAATATTTTATGAAATACTTTAGTAGTTATGAGATAACAATAACGGAACTTTTTATCCTATTCACTAGCACCTCAGAAACTAAAGGCACTCGAGACAAAGTTAAAGAGCTGTTATTTTATAACTTTATATCAAATCATATAACTAAAGAGTTGACAATATTTGAATAACAGCGAGTTGCTACCTTAAATTAATTAATATTAAAATTGGTCGAAATGGTTATGACAAATAAAACCAATATGAAAATATACAGGGATGACCTAATTATTAATTTGTTTTTAAAGTGATTCTATTTAAAGTATCTTATTTTAAATAAAGTAAAATAATTAATAAAATTAACAGTTTAATAAACAGAGAATTAATTTTATAAATTTACAAATCAAAAAACAACACATTAATTAAGATCCTGAAATATATACAACAACAGATCCAAATAATAACAATACTCTTCATAAAAGAATTAAAGACATAAGTGGATAAAAGTCATATGTCACGTTTTTAAGAAAATTGTTTTATTGGTTTTCTGTTCTTCTAATGTGCTGTTTTTAAAATTTTAAAATTACCCATTTTTAGCTAATTAAAAAAATAGGAAGGTATTAAAGCAACATACACACTAGATTGTCGAATTCTAGTGGATAAAATAATGTATTATGTCCAAAATTGGGGACATATTACCTTTATCCACTCAAATGTTTAGTAGCTCAGCAGTTGGTTTTCTGACATTTAACTTTATAGGTTATGTTATGGAAATCAGTGTAACTGTGTAATTTATTTTATAAAAACATTTTTACAGTTTTTATGTCAAAAAGCTACGAAAAATTTACATACTATATCTTCAACAGAAAGAAGAAAATACTGTTAAACAAGGTAATATTACGAGTACATTATTATATAAAGATTCATATGTATCTTGTTTTATGCAAAGTATCTACCAGTTAATGCATTTTACTGCAGTTTTTATCACATACTTTGATAATTATGATTATTAGAAATTGAGTTAAAACGAATTTAGATATAAATTTTCAAAATATTTATAATGAAAGTTATAAAACAGTTCAAAATAGCATTTTAAGCTTTTGTAAATGTTTCGATTTTAATTTTTGAGCAAGATATTATGAAACTTTTCAGCGCATGGTCAGCTCGCAGTGAATAAAAACCAATACATACGAAAAATCCATGTGGACTTAAAGATGCATTATTACTTAATGATAATAAATAAGACAGTTGCAGCAGTTAATAATTAAAATTTTTGTTAAAAAGTGGTTAAATAATTAGCTTACAAGAGTTCTACTTATACGTATAAACAGATACATAGACACTTTGTACGTGAAATCAAATCTTGACTGTCTTTTACATTTTATTTGGATCTACTCTGTATGAGTACAAGAAACCAATTCGCTAAGGATTTCTGCTTAGTTGAGGAGACATGTCGTGGAATGCAAATTTTAGATTCCCCATGTCTCTATTAACATTTTTATCAACGTCTGTTTTGCTTTGCAATTTTTAGAAGGTTCAGATTAAGGCAGAAATCTGAATTGTGTTTCGAAACTATTTTACGGATTTATTATCAGATGTCGCTATTGCGTCCATATCGAAGCCATTTTAATGTTGCTTCGTAAAGACAGAAAAGATTTATTTTTCACGTTGAGAAAGCCTATGAATAGCTGTTCTGCTGAGCCCTATTAGGGCGAAATACGTATAAACAGATACATAGACACTTTGTACGTGAAATCAAATCTTGACTGTCTTTTCACTTTTTTTAAAACTTAATCAACTTTAAAATGACAGGATTTTAAAAGTTAATCTCACGTATAAAAGCTATATGAGAGTTATACTTGAAAAAGTCCGATCGAATGTCTATTTCAAAATTGTTTCACGAAATTTGTTATGACTCTATTTCTAATAATCGGATCAAAGTTTACCCAATACCGTTTTGTTCATTTATTTCCAAAGATACAATTTTTATTGTGTCAAAACTTAATATCTATATAACTTTAGGATATACAATCATTTAAACAATTAAATTATTATTAACAAATTATATGACGAATTTGAACCCTGCTAACCTTCAAAAATCAAATTTCCGCACCAAAAATCATAAAAATAAACATTTTAAAGTGCATACTTGAGCCTCCCCCCGGTCTCTTAGATTATAAAGTAATTGCACGTCTCATGAGAACTTCCTTAGTGCTCCTAACTTATATTTTTATTCTTTTATTTTATTTTCTTCGCTCATCGTGTGAAGGCATTTTACGTTTCTATCTTTTTTGGAAATAAAATAAAAATACGTTAACCAGAAATAATTATAGGCGCTTCTATGAACATTTCTCTCCTAACATCGATTCCACAACTTTTTCTAGAGTCTTCTGCTGTTGAAACTTCCACAATAATGCAACCGCGGATTTTCAATAAAATCGGCGTCACTCGAAATACCAGAGATTCGCAAAAACAGACAAGAGAAAAGCTGTTTTTAAAAAACCTAGGATCCCGCAAATAATACAGCCACGTCTACGATCAAGACAAAGAATCTTTTCAGACTTATTGACATGAAAATTCCTGTTAGAAGAAAAATGAGCAGGATAATATATAAGATATATTTAAATTTTATAGCAAGGTTATAGCAATTTTAAAGTAATTTAGCTGTGAAATTCTAAATTGTGCTTAATGTAGGTATTATTAAAAATAAATTGAACTTTACGTTTATAAATTAAATTTTTAATGTAAAAATTTAATTTTAAATAAATTGCGTATTACCTACCCATCAAAAATCTGAACTGTGAACAAATTGATATAAATTAATTATGCAACACATGTTCAATAAACGCTTTTTGCACGAGTTGTATCCAATTTTACTAAATTGTTAAACTAAATACCAAAAAAGATGTTACAGTAGGCGGTCAGTAGACTAACGCGACGCTTCATACTATGTTTTTTTATTTTTAAAATTTAAATAATAATTTTTAAATTGAAACAACAAATTATATTATTATGAACTAATTTATTAAACCTGTTATTAATATATTAAAATAATTCACCTGGTAACGTATTAACAAAGCATGCGTTGTTTACTTCTAATAGACCTGTCAAATTCAGAAAAAATGTTAAATTAATAAATTATTAATAAATATTATTTGATAGTAAATTTAACTATTATAGTTCGTCCCAAACGAGTTGATCGAATTCTCTCTAACACATTAAGCTAGAAGTGACAGATAAAAACGTGAGCCTGTGATTATTCGTAGATGGTCTGGATTGTGACTGGTTAGTATTTTCAGACATTTTAAAGTGAAAATTTAATTTTGTATTTATTGTCATAAAAATATTTTAAATATACCTAGATATACCAAGAAAGAACGAAAACTAATATTAAAATTATTAAATTATTTTCAAATAGAGAAAGAAGCTGGGACAACTTTATTACCAGTTTCTGCCGTTCGTGAAGTAAGTTTTAAATTATTCTAAAAAATATTAATAGTATTTTAAATACTATACATTTTAGCGTGTTGCTGAGGAGTTAGGAGTTTCGTTACCAACAGTAACGGTAAGACGATTGACAAATAAAGGCATTCAAATAGATGCTAGCCAGTCTGTGGCAATAAGTAATTCTGTATGTGATAATCTAGGAGTTTCATCAACCAATAAATATGAATATGTTATTAAAACTTGAACGTTTAGTGAAGGTTTGTATCAAAATACAGTTTGCTATAACTTACTGAAATATTACTGGCGTCTTTTCATTTTTTCTGATCTTTTATCATCCAGCCTCAAGAGTCCACTGCTGAACATAGGCCCCTTCGTCATGTTTCCAACCCCGTCTATCTTGCGCCGCTCTCATCCAGTTTTTATTGAGTCTTCTTAAATCGTCAGTCCATCTTGTAGGTGGTCGACCGATGCTTCTCTTGTCTTCCCTTGGCCTCCATTTCAATAACCTCTTTGTCCATCGCCCATCTCTCATTCTGCCTATGTGTCCTGCCCATCTCCATTTTAGTCTGGCTATCTTCTCGAAGATGTCAGTCACTCCGGTTCTTCTCCTAATGTCTTCGTTGGTTATTCTGTCTCGCAGAGTTATTCCTAACATGGACCGCTCCATTCTTCTCTACGTGACTCTTTGTTTGGTAGCTGCTGCTTTTGTTAAGGTAAGTGTTTCTGTCCGTACGTCAAGACTGGAGGACGCACTGATCTAATACCTTTCTCTTTAGGCATGTGGGCAGCTCATTTTTAAAAGTTTCTCTCAGTTTTCCAAATGCTGCCCACCCAAGGCCGATTCTTCTCTTCAGTTCATGAGTCTGGTTATCCCTGCTAATCATAATTTCATGTCCCAGGTATTTATATCTATCTACGAGTTCTATTTCTTTCCCACCAATACTGATGTTCTGGTTGGGTACCAAATCGGTCATGATTTTTGTTTTCGAGATATTTATATTTAAACCTACACTTTCTGTAGCCACAACAAGTTCCTGTACCATCTCTCTTGCCATACCTAGATCTTCAGCTATTATAAGTATATCATCGGCGAAACGTAAGTTGTTTAGATATTCTCCATCTATTTTTATTCCCTTTGTCATCCAATCCAAATTCTTAAAAGCATGTTCTAGCACCGTATTAAAAAGTTTAGGTGACATTGGGTCTCCTTGTCTAACCCCCCGTTCTATTTTTTTGCGATTACTGTTAGTATGTAATCTGACAGCGGTTGTTGCCAGCAGGTATATTTTGTATAATAATTTAGTATATCTATAATCTAGCCTGCATTCTTTAAGCGCCTGTAATATTTTGCTTAGATCAACTGTGTCAAAGGCTTTGTGAAAATCGATAAATATTAGAACTAAAGTTTAATTGTATTCCACTGCTTTCTCTATTAAGGTTTTTATACTTTGTAGATGGTCATTTGTTCCGTAACTTTTTCGGAATCCTGCCTGTTCCCTTGGTTGATAAGTCTCTAATTTTCTTTCCATTCTCTTAACTAGTATTCGCGTAAACAACCTATATATATGGCTAAGGAGGCTAATCGGTCTGTAATTCTTTAAATTTGCTTTGTCTCCTGCTTTGTGTAATAGAATCATAGTAGCGTTGTTCCAGTCTGTTGGAATATTGGCGCTGTGAAGGCAGATATTGAAAAGTTGTTTAATTTTTTCAAGTAATACATCCCCTCCAATATTTAGTGCTTCTGATACTATTCCATCGTCACCCGGGGTTCGATTATTTTTCATTTTCTTCAGGGCTTCTTTGATTTCTGATTTTGTTATATCGGGCATTAAATCTGATCCTTGGTTTAATACCCCAGTTTTTAGTGTAATTGGAGGTTCCGTATTGTTATCTTTTTTTTTTGATCTATATAACTCTGTGTAGAACTCTTCGACTATTCTTAATATTTCATCTCTGTTCGTTGTTTCTTCTGCAGTGCTGTTTCTCAGTTTGTTAATTCCTCTTCAAAACTTTCAAGCTCTATTGCCTGTTTTGTTTTTTCTACATTGTATTTTCTTATGTCTTTTCTTATTGCCTTTGTGATCGTCTTATTTATTTGACTTATCGCTTCTTTGCTTGTAGTGTTATCTCCTTTCATTTGTCGCCTTAGTTCTATAAGGGTTTTCGTGGGTTGAGTCAGTTTTTCATCTTTTTTTCTTGTCTTTACATTTGTTTGAAATGAACAAATATACGAGTAACATGCTGATGACTTTACATTCGTAACAAGTTTTTTGTATCTCCTTTAAAGAGAAGATTCGGTCTATAGTAGATCTGCCTTTTCTAAAGCCAGCTTAGTAATCTTGTAAGATTTTTTCCTTCTACAAATTTAGTTATATTTTTCCATTTCTTGTATTGCTGTCGCCACTTCTTACTCTGTAGAATACCTTTTAACTATCTGATCTTCTTCAACTGCCCAATTGACTACTGCTTCGCGCTGCACCTCACCATTGAATAACTTTTAAAAGTGTTTTTTTCACTGTCATTATTTCTAGCGCATCGCTAATTTAATGTCCGTCTTTACTTTTTATATAACTAAAGTGACTTTGGTGACCTATTCCCATCTTCTTGGCGTAACGACCTCACCTATACTGTTCTTTCGGTACTTTTAAATTTAACTTATTTATATCTCTTTTTCTTTCTACACATAGCTTTCATTATTTACATTCCTGTTTTTACATTCTTTATTATATGTTAATAACTGTTGTTTAGTCTTCTTCTTTTCCTTTTATGTCACCTGAAAATGTCCTTAAACCAGTCTTTGTTTTTACTTTGCTTAAAGTCGAAAACTATTTTCTTGCTAGATTTAATTTGTTTAAGCTGTTGTTATTTCGTTTTCATATTAATTTGACTTCTTCTTCCTTAAATTTTTTAATACTGTACTTTTCATTCAGTTGATTATTTGTTCTCATTATTTCTTCATGCCTCCCCATAAATATTTTGGACTTCTTGTTAATAACTAAGTGGTTAATGGGAAACTATTTAAACAACTAAACATAAATTATTTTAAAAATATTTGTTGTATGATTAATACATGATAATTATATTTAAACGATTATATAAATTAATTTTCGAGTGTTGCAATTTTTAACATTTTCCAACTTGTACGTATACCTTGTATATGCATTTAATTGAAACGATTTTCTCTAATTTTATAACACAATTTTCTAGACCCCACGTCTTTGATGGTAATAGTAATTTATTTTATTGTTTCAGAATAATGGCGTATAACAGCTCTGGAAATAGCACAATTGACGGTAAGAGCTTTATTATTTATGTCGTAGTTGTCGTAGTTAAGTGGAAAAGAGTTGAGAAAAATCTAAACGTCTCTTGTAAAGTAACGGAAGATGTATTTTGTGAAATAAGAACTTGTAACTGAAATTGTATTTTTCAGCTTCTAAAAAGAAATAAAAACAATATATTTTCAGATTTAAATTTAATGTAGAGTTATTTATTCTGTAGAAAAATCTTCAATCTACTAGTTACCAACATCATCTACATTATCTTCTATATATATATATATATATATATATATATATATATATATATATATATACATATATATATATATATATATATATATATATATATATATACATATATATATATATATATATATATATATATATATATATATATATATATATATATTGATTTATAGTATCAGCAATCGGTCAGGAAATAAAACTCTATTTGTTCAGTCTCAATATTTCGTCACGATTTTGTGACTTCTTCAGGAGAAAACTGTAAATTTATTAGAATAATTAATGATTATATGTAAACAAATGAATATTTTAATAATTACAACTATAAGAATGAAAATTTAAATTTTTTTGGCATATCTAAATAAATGACATATTTGTTTGATTTTATTTAGGAGTTATGGTAACCGCAATATTTTATAGAGTGAATTCCCGTTGTACAATTTTCAGCGAGTAGGTTAAAATAAACAATTACTATGACAGTATTATTCATTTTATAAAGTGGAAAGACGGAATTAATAGAATTGAGAAAGAATCAGGAACACGATAAATTGATCTATAAAATGTAATTGATGGTATGTAGTCAGTTACTGCAATACTGATATTTAGGAATGTAATAAAATTATAGGTACAGTTACTAGAGAATTACTAAGTTTGTGTTTAAAGGTTAAGATCCATCATATTATATATTGTTTAGTATGTTGCAGTAGATATTACTTAAATGATTGGTGTCTGTCTTATAATTGATAGATTCAGGAGTTTTATTAATGTGTACCATTTCAAGGAAAAGCGGATTTTTATAATTATCAACTTGTTCCAAGATTTTTACATTATTAAAGTCAAAGTTATATCCTGTCTTCAAGTGGTGGTCCACTAAGGCACAAGAGTTTTTTTTTTGTATGTTACAGTCACTTTTGTGTTGAGTGACACGTTTTTTAAGCCACTGTTGACTTTGACCAATATAACAACTTTGACATTGACTGCAACTTATTCTATAAATTATATTACTCATTAATGAATTTGGAGTTTTAACTTTTATTTTGAGAATAACCTTGAATTTAGAAGTGGATTGTATTTAATTAATTTAATGTTCGGAAATGTTTTGAAAAGTGGGACAATTTGGTCTGTTGAATTTTTTATGAAAGGTATTTTTTTATATGAAACTGGTTGTGGATTATTTATTAAAGCTCTATTGTAAAAGTTAGTGTTATAAATAAGTTTTTTTAATATATGTTTTATTTCCTGACCGATTGCTGATACTATAAATCAATATTAAAACAGTACGGTCGAAAAAATAATTTGAAATATATATATATATATATATATATATATATATATATATATATATATTTCTTTGTAGTACCAATTGACTTCTGGACGAAAAGTATTCCATTTGGCATCCGTGAATATTCACGGGCCACAATATACAGCGAATTCTGTTGCGGTACCAATTGGCATCAATCGCTGTTGCGGTTTCTTTGGCATCGATTGGCTTTGGACCTTTAGCATCCATTGGTTATGACTCAAGTCGACAATAATACCTAAAGGTTTCGTGGAATTCTACCTGAGTCAATTCATCTGTTCAGTCATTGTATATTTTGTTGTCGAAACGGATGTTTAAAAATTAACTTGTTAGAGTATATTACTCCTTATCTATAAATTGTAGGCAGGTAGTTATTGCTTTTTTCGAGATTGAATATTTTCTTTTAAAATTATGACAGCTTCAATTTGATTTAATTGCTAAATACTTTATTTTACATTTTTAAGCTCAGTAATTATAAATGTTTTATCGTCTTTTAACAACTTCTAGTCTGATTATTCCCTGAGTAAAAGAGCTCTGTTGTAATGAATTATTTGGTATTACTAAAGAAATTCTGGTATAGTAGGATTAAATGTTAAAATTAAATGTTACAATGATTGTAACTTCATGTCTTGGGCTGTTACGTCGCATTATGGCTATATGGGCTGTATTTTCTCGTTCTTGTTCGTATTTCTCTTCGATTTGCATTTTCGATGACACTTTCCAATATTTTAGCAAATCAAAGTCCATGAAAAATACTTAGAAAGCAAACAAAAGTACTTATAAGAGTATACGACCATTTGATAACACTCACTGTGAAAATTTTGCAAGTGAAGATGTTTAAGACAACAGGCACATTATTGCCGAACGCAAAGTGCACATAACTTTCTCCTTTATTTTTTGGTATCTGACTTCTTACAACTGTGTGTATTTTTCTTTCCCCTGCCCATACTTCTCGTACGTCACTGAATCTGTTGATGTGGTATTATATAATAATAGATGCACAATCAAAACGAACCAGATTCTTTTACATAAAAAGAGATAAAATATTATGTCCATATACTATGAAAAGCAATAATTAAAAAAGAGTCGTATTAAACAATATTTGGTTTTCTTTAACCGTTTGTTAATAATATATAATAATAGTCTCCCGTTTTATACCGCTGTCGCGGCTTGGGAGTATAGCAGGGTAGTCTGCTATATCTAGGGCCTACGGTATACAAGGAAGGTAACATGGCCAGTGCTACGCTTCAACCGTCTATTATTACCCCTGGTTTACCCAAGGTACTCATTTTTATTCAGGCTGAGTCGACCTGGGCCTATAGTAATAAATAATATATCAAAATTATTCGACATAATGTATGTTTTATTTTAAGGCTGTAACATAAAATATAAGATTACCTGTTATGAAGGCACTACATAGGTAATTATTATCTGTACCTAACAAAAACCAATTTATCAAATCAACCTAGTTTGAAATATATGGAGTCTCGATTATATCTCATGGTTGTGTTTGCCCTACGTAGAAAAAAATAAAATAAAATTACTGAAATCTCTTGGAATTGAAGTACTCAAGAATTGAAAAGATGTTGAAATTACTGTAACTTGAAGAAGTTGAAAATCAAATGTTTAAAGGTACACTTCTTTAAACAAAATTCAAATCAGTATTTTATCTCTTACTTCATAGAAGTGAATAATAAAGAAGTTATATACATACAAAAGGTTTTTGTAAGAAACACAGTTGCAAACATATAATTTACAAAATTTCTTGGTCTCTCTTTTAAAATGGCGATACATAGCTTTCAACGTAACAAAGTTAGAGTAGTGTCCACTTAATAGCTTCTAATGGTAATAGTGGTTAGGACAATTAAAACCTAGTTAATGTTTAAAATTTGCCAATGTTTTTACTTTATTTTAAGTCTTTATCAAGGCTATACATGGCACATACCTATAATGGTACATAAAATGATCCATTGTGACGTTTAGGTTCACCAGTGGAAAGTTGTCCGTTCTGCTTTGGGACTGTGTCCTCTGACTATTAAATATAAGCGAAAAATTGCAATACACTCTAACTGCTCAACATATCAAGTGTTATAGCAGGTGTTCCGCGTGCAATGCTGCCATGTTCACATGTACAGCGTGGAAAACAAGAGTCATTTGCTGTCGGTTAAGGTTACCGAAAACCCAAGCAAAGCTTAACTTTTTGATCAATAGCAACAACTACTCCAGTGACTCCAATAGTGAACATGGCAGCATTGCACGCGGAACACCTGCTATAACACCTTGATGTGTTGAGCAGTTAAGAGTGTATTGCATTTATTCGCTTATACTAATTGAACATCTTTGGGATATGTTAGATAGATGTGTCCCGAGGCGCCCACATCCACCTCAAATCCTTCAACAACTAAAAGAAACTCTAATCGAAGAATGGGAAAATATAGGTACCTCAACAAGATATCGACAGGCTTATACGCAGCATGCCACGTAGATTTCAAGCACTAATTCGCGCTGGTGAAAAATACACACGATATTAAGAATCAATTTTTCTTCATATCCTTACGTTAGAGATGTGGAACAACTGCTTATTCCATTTCATTTGTTGTAGTGTTTTCAAGTTGTTATGATTATCTTCAAAATGGTATGTAGAAATGGTTTTAATTTATTAAATTTATTTGAACAAAACATGATTCCTTTATTCAGGTAATAAGATTTCTATATTATTAAAATTATTAAGACGCAAATATGTGTGAGGCAAAATTAATAACAAACTATGAACGAATAAATAAACGAAACACAAATATAGAGATATCAGCAGGAGTGGTGAGAAAAGCAAAGAATAGTAGAAGGCAGGAGAGTAATAATATCCCAGTTAAAGACAAAAAATGATCCAGAAATTGAAATTTCATAAGACACTTTAATAAAATATAGGTAGAAGAGCGAGCACTAAATCCTACATATCTGATCTACCCGAAAATGTATTACTTTGCTATACTATAAAATACTAGTTATGTTTGGATCAACAGAAATAACTACTCCGAGGGCTAATACCCCTACCGGCATTGAATTATACTATTGATCCTATAGTCGCAGAACAACACAACCCATCAAGTGTGAAACGCCAAACAGCTGTTTCGGTCCGCCAGACCTCATCAGTGACGCTTGGCTTCTCCATTGGAAAGTTGTCCGTTCTGCTTAAGGGGACAAGGTCCTCTGAATCTCAAATGTAAATGAGAATGCAATCCACTCTTAACTGATCAACATTTAATATGTCATCACAGGTGTTCCGTGTGCAATGCTGCTAGGTCACCTATGTGATCAGTTAAGAGTGGATTGCATTCTCATTTACATTTGAGATTCAGAGGACCTTGTCCCCTTAAGCAGAACGGACAACTTTCCAATGGAGAAGCCAAGCGTCACTGATGAGGTCTGGCGGACCGAAACTGCTGTTTGGCGTTTCACACTTGATGGGTTGTGTTGATCTGCGACCATTGGATCAATAGTATAATTCAATGCCAGTAGGTGTATTACCCCTCGGAGTAGTGGTTTTTGTTGATCCAAACATAATTGGTTGGTTTCGGTGACCTAAACCGACCAGCAAAGGGCTCTTGTTGTTCCAAGTTGTACATGGGTGACCTGGCAGCATTGCACACGGAACACCGGTGATGACATATTAAATGTTGATCAGTTAAGAATGGATTGCATTCTGATTTACATTTAAGATGCAGAGGACCTTGCCCCCTTAAGCAGAACGGACAACTTTCCAATGGAGAAGCCAAGCGTCACTGATGAGGTCTGGCGGACCGCAACAACTGTTTGGCGTTTCACACTTGATGGGTTGTGTTGTGCTGCGACCATTGGATCAATAGTATAATTCAATGCCGGTAGGGGTATTAGCCCTCGGAGTAGTTGTTTCTGTTGATCTAAACATAATTAATTGGGTTTCGGCGGCCTAAACCGATCAGCAAATGGCTCTTGTTGTTCCAAGCTGTACATGGGTGACCTGGCAGCATTGCACACGGAACACCTGTGATGACATATTAAATGTTGATCAGTTAAGAGTGGATTGCATTCTCATTTACATTTGAGATTCAGAGGACCTTGTCCCCTTAAGCAGAACGGACAACTTTCCAATGGAGAAGCCAAGCGTCACTGATAAGGTCTGGCGGACCGAAACAGCTGTTTGGCGTTTCACACTTGATGGGTTGTGTTGTTCTGCGACCATTGGATCAATAGTATAATTCAATGCCGGTAGGGGTATTAGCCCACGGAGTAGTTGTTTCTGTTGATCCAATCATAATTGGTTGGGTTTCGGTGACCTAAACCGATCAGCAAGTGGCTCTTGTTGTTCCAAGCTGTACATGGGTGACCTGGCAGCATTGCACACGGAACACCTGTGATGACATATTAAATGTTGATCAGTTAAGAGTGGATTGCATTCTCATTTACATATAAAATACTAGCTTTTATCCTCGATTCGATTGTGATGGCGTCTTCTGCCGAGAAGTATCCCTTGAAAATACAACTTTTTTTAATAAAATGTATCATCTGTGCTTATTTGTGTCCCTGTCAAAATTGCAAAAATAATCAATATGATCGGTTAAAAAGTTAAACAGGGAATGCGAAAAAAAACAAGCCGACAAACACCTTACACTCACATTTATAATATTAGTTAATATTTTCACAGAAAAAAAGACAAAGCATAACCAGAGATAGATAAAAACTAAGCATCTTAACGAAAGAATCTTATTAACACAGCGCCAAACCACATTTTCAAAATTCACAACATTTTTAATGCATTTACAACCCCTAACATTAAATGCTTTTTAATACACAACGTTTTAGCAATGTGCTTCAAAAAATTATACACATGGCGCTGAGAAATAAGGTTATAAAACCTTTCAAAAAGAATAAAAGACTGCAGATAACAAGAAAGTAAGATAAAACCAATAATATATTGTAAATCCAAAAACTAAACAAAAAATATCCATTCTAAGAATTAAACTCAAACGCGAATCGACCAGATGTTACTCGAACCTTTATAAACCTGGAATCTAAGACAATCTAAGTGACTAACTGGCTTCCAAAATCGTATCACATCCTGTAGATGCCAATTGAACCGCTAAGCTGTAACGACATGAATATCGCTTCAACTCAATATACACAAATCGATGCTGGCGCTGCTTATTTTTTGCCTCGAACTACGATTTATTTACGAATCAAAAAACGGTCCAATTGGATTCCGGGTTCATATCGCGTAAAGAGCCTTATAATATCATCCACTATGCGTTTCTGATATTATTTTGAAGAGGTCAATTGGCATCCGAATACCGGATGCCAATTGACCAGCGGAAGCCAATTGAACCTACAACTTTACATGTGGGAAGTCAATTGTTACCGTAAATATATATATATATATATATATATATATATATATATATATATATATATATATATATATATATATATATATATATATATATATATTTGGAATATATTCAATGGTTGAATAGCAGAGGTTTTATCGGTCAATAATTGGCAAATAAAAGTCGTCAACTACTTTATTGATTTATTCGAATACGTTTCGCTTTTATTTTTAAAAGCATCATCAGTTCACTACAAATAAAAAAGATTTTAGAATATAAGTAAACAAACCAACAGGGTTTATACTTACAAAAACAATTTGTAGAGTTTTTTTATAGATGTTATAAAAACTCTACGATAACTAAACATTAAAGATTAAAAACTAAACGAGAGAAACGAAACAAAAAAATACAAGTAAAACTGTAAGAACATTAGTTCATTTAATTTTAACCGATGGCTTCATTTAAATGTTGGTTTAAGCTCTTTCGAGGGTCAAACCACACTAATCTTTTCGATTGTTTTGGATCAGCTCGTCATAATTTTCACATGTGGCTTGTTGTCGTCCATGTGTTTCTTTGGAATGCATGGTGCGGATTACGATTCGTAAGGAAATTAGCAAGCGGAACAGGGACGGACCTTTTTTTAAAAAAGGATTTATTTATTCCTTTTTTTTTAAAAACAAACAAACAAAAAAAATGGAAAGAAAAATGGGATTGAAGTTACTGTCTTGTAAGGGGTTTTTTATTTATTTTGTATGATGAGGGAGTGATATATCACTCCCTCATCAGTTATATCATTAACAACATAACATAACAACAAAAATCATAAATAAACATATACGTAGCACTGTATCAAAGCAATTTATAAACAACTAACATAACCATGGATAATAATGAAACCATCCATATAATGCGTTATATGTCGTTAAAAAGAACATATTTCAGAGAATAATTTTCAATCATAACATAAAAAAAAAATTTGAAAAATTTAATTTTTGGACTTTGGCTGCACTTAACATAACCCGAAGAATTCGAACTTATCCGTCAAGAAGATAAGATTTTTACAAATAATCAGAGTCCGGCTTTGAATATTATTTGTAAAACCAGCATTTGCCACACTATATTTTTTGCTCATTCGAACTGCGATTGTTTTTAATCAAATGTTTTATTATTGTTTTTCCCATTATTCGTATTTGATAAGATGTTAAAATCTAATCAAATCGTTGGGCCATTTTTGTCGCGCACCGTAAAATGGGATAAATTTGATCTAATGGGGTGAAATTGATAATTACGAATGATTCTAAATATGTTAATTTTCCCTGAAATCTAAGAAGCTTAACAAACGGTTGACAACGTCGCTTTAGTTAATAAACACTTGCGTGAAATCTGTGATTGTTTAGCTGAAGTAAGTAAATTTTTGTGTGGAAAAAGCTTGTTTTAATTGGTTATATTTATTGGTTATATTGGTTATATTTTTGATGTTTTTTTAGCTTCCTAACTTTCCAGTGCCTGAGAAATATTAAAAAAAAAATGTGCGATTTCAACTAATTATCTTAATAGTTACATATTCTCTGTTAACACATGTAAACAATTCTTTAGGGTATCGTAATTCAAGCGGGAAATACAAAAATTCACAATTAGGCTAATTTAATCAGGTCTGTGGGGCAAAATTGATCTCCACTGGGAGCGAAATAAATAACATTTTTCTACAGAAATCTAAAATTAGTGATTTCTTTTTAAAGAAAAAAAAATGGTTGGAAATTATATAAGAAAACTTGATGCTTGTCCATATAAGGACTATGACGTAGTATTCGCTCTATATAAGTCATAATAATGTGGTCATATTTTGACCACAGGACATTGTTGGATGCCATCTGAAACTGTGCTCCGATTGACATCGCGTACAATGTCATCAATTAGAAAATAATAGCGTCGAACCAGTAGAATTTTTCGACCTACTAAATTAGAAATACTGTGTCAAACATAATACCGTTGGCTCTTTTTCCTATAAGAATTCCGTGGGTGCGAAAAAACAAGAAGAAGAACAGCGTCAAAATCTCGGCGTGGTGTCGCATTTCATAAGAAAGTCTTTAATGATAGCCAGGAGGTAATGATATTTCGACGAGCTCCACGGTAGGAAAATACCAGTTTGGTGAAAATTGTAACAATTGTGCTGGTGATGAAACACGACTAACACAATCAGAGAGGTTTTGATTAGAAGGCATATAATGCCGAGTAGAGTGTAGTATCAGTTCTTGTATGTGTTTAATACGATTGACAATTTATGGGTAGAAAAATTAGCTCAAGGGAGGGCAATCTCCGAGTCAGATCAAATATCGAAATAAATAAAAGAAACCGTGCAATTCTTCGCTTCGAATGAGGTGAAATCAGGCCGCGTACACAAGAATTATGTGGATTAACCAACGAGAAAAGTTCTTGAAGCCGTTTAGTCACAAAAAAATACGAACATTTATATGAATAGTGAGAACCAGAACACAAGACACATTTAACATCTTGACTAGTTACCTTAGGGTACTTTGTGGCACTGACGAAAACACAAGTAACGTAGATTTTATCGAAATATTGGACTAAGACAGCGATGATCAAAAGTGAGTAGAAGAAAATAAATTAAATTGAAATGAGGTTGTGAGATGTATGAAAATCTACCCTGGCTGGCTACGAATAATAATGAAGGTGTGTGGTTTGATACTTGAATGAATTTCATAGGCCTTCTTGAATCTAGTGAATGCCGGGTATGGCGCGAAAAGTTGGATTTGTTCATTTTGTTGGGCATTGTAAGATGAAAGAACGTGTCGTTGATTTCACTCAAAATCAATGTGATTAAACAAAAAGACTTCAAGTGAAGATTTATTTTTACTATTTCTAATTTACACTATTAAAAACAAGTTAAAACAACTGAGTCCGTTAATAAAACGTTTATATATTTTATCTTGCACCGATTATTATGTTGCAATGCTTTTCGTTCCACCAACTTCCCCCAAAACTGCTCACGCGGCGTTGCCACTTACTTCCAAAAGTCGCAGAAGTCGGAACATGCTCCCCGCCTTGAAAGGGACTGCACTTTCAAAATTAAAAGGATAAAATAAAATAATTCTTAATTAACTTAAACTCGAGCCACTAATTTTCTAATGGCAATGGACAAATTTTAGCAAATGATCTTTTGACTTGAACATTGTTAGTCTTTATTGTTGCCACCCTGGCGACACCATCGCTTCCTCTGTGGATGTTTTCTACTCGTCCCAGCTTCCATTTAAGTGGAGGTTGATGATCTTCTTTTATTAAAACTAAGGATCCAATTGCCAATGATTCATAGCTTACTTTCCACTTAGTTCTCTGTTGGAGCTCGCCGATACACTCTTCACTCCAACGCTGCCAAATATGTTGTTTAACCTGCACCAGATGTTGATACATGGATAGACGGTTTACTGGTATGGTAGTTAAATCTACTTCACATGTTGAAGTAAGAGTACGACCAATTAGGAAATGTGCGGGTGTTAATGGATTAGAATCATGGACAGAATCGGATAGTGAGGATAAGGGACGTGAGTTTAAAATTGCCTCGATCTCAACTAAAATAGTATAAAGTTGTTCATATGTTAAAATGAGATCCTTAGCAACTCTACGTAAATGGTCTTTTATACTTTTAATACCCGCCTCCCATAATCCGCCAAAGTGGGGAGAAAATGGAGGGGTAAATTTCCAGTTTATTTCAATTTTTTGGGAAGCATTTATTAAATCATTCCTTTTATCTTTAATAAATTTACCTAACTCTTTTAACATATTACTGGCTCCCAAAAAATTCGTACCGTTATCGCTATAAATACAAGTGGGTTTACCTCTGCGTGATATGAAGCGCTTTAATGCCAACATAAAACCGTTTGTAGATAAGTCGGTAACTAGCTCGATATGCACGTCTTTAGTTACACAACATATAAATAAGCATATATAACACTTGGATAGTTTATTTCCGCGACCTGCTCTACTTTTTATCATTATTGGACCTGCGTAGTCCACGCCTACGTGTTCAAAAGGTTGCCTTGCGTTGAGACGCATATTTAGTAATGGAGCCATTATGGGCTTTTTTTTTTGGTTTAAATCTGAAGCATGGAATGCAGTGCTTAACGATATTCTTTACTAAAATCCGACCGTTTATTATCCAATATTGATCTCGAATGTTTGCTAGTGTATGCTGCGGTCCGGCATGTAATAAATTAAGATGTGCTTGCCTTGCTATTATTTGAGCAAGATGACTTTGTGCAGATAGTATTACCGGATGCTTTTTCTCGAATGAAAATGATGAGTAATTTATTCTACCCCCAACTCTAATTATTTCATTATCGTCTAAGAAAGGGTTTAGATTTAACATTTTGCAGTCTTTAAGAGACTTACCTTTTTTCAATTTACTAAGTTCTTTGCCAAAATATTCCTGTTGAGATAATTTGATTATGCATTTTAAGGCATCTGAGAGTTCAGATAATTCCAAAGGATCAGTTTTCTTTGGCACGTCACGTAATTTTGTGGTGCAGTTTTGACAATACCTGAATAAGTATGCCACGATTCTTTTTAATCTGTTTAAATCAGAATATTTTTTTATAAAATCCTCTTCTAGCTGTATGGCTTGAAGATATACCTTTTTCTGTTTCCGTATATCGGGTAAACTTGAATTTGGTGCGCACGTTTTAAGCCAGTTATTTTCTTCTTCTTCTTCTACTAAAAATGTTGGACCATGTCACCATAATGTATTATTAACTAACATATGTGGTTTGACACCTCTAGATACTAGATCATCTGGATTAAGTTTAGACGGGACATGACGCCAAAAATAAGAGGAGGTCAAATTTTGAATTTCTACCACACGATTACTGACAAAGGTTTTTAACTGGTTTGGTGAACATTTAAGCCAATTAAGAACAATAGTAGAATCGGACCATAAAATTACGCCGTCAAAAGTTATGTGTAAAGAATCTTTGACTTGACTAACTAACTTAGGTAGAATTAAAGCTCCCAACAGTTTAAGTCGTGGAAGAGTAACTGTTTTTAGTGGCGCTACCTTGGATTTGGCGCAAAGAAGATGTGAAAATATTTGACCATCTTGATTCATGGACCTAATATAAACGCATGCTCCATATGCATTTTCTAAAGCGTCAGAAAATACATAAATTTGAATTTTAACTGCATCGGTACATATCACTCGCCTGTTTATTGATGGATTCTTCCTTCGTCTCCCTATGCTACAGCTTCTTTTATCTGAATATTCTCCAGATATTATTTGTCTACAGGAGACAAAGTTAAGAACCAATCAGTTGTACAATTCAAAAAATTTCACTTGTTTCCGCAAAGATCGTACAGATGTAAGTCGTGCAAGCAGTGGTGTAGCAATACTAGTAAACAAATCCATCGAGGCGATACAAATTCCAATAGTCAGTGATTTGGAGGCCATTGGTATCGGAATCATATCTACCAGTTTAGTATCTATTTGCAATATTTACCATCCTTGTGACAAACAAGTAAGTTCCGATAGCCTTTGCAGGTCATTAGAGCAACTGCCACGTCCTCGTATAATTCTAGGCGACTTTAATGCTCACAACATAATATGGGGTTCAGATCACACGTCTGTCAGAGGTTCAAGTATTGCCGATATCTTAGATCAACTTAATATAAATTTTCTTAATGATGGTAGCCCTACAAGATTCAATATTTTAACAGGATATTCCTCATGCATCGATTTAACTCTCCGCGACCCAAATTTAGCTCATTGTCTCAGTTGGGACGCTTAAACCTATACATATGGTAGTGACCATTTTCCAATCCTAATAAGAAACCATAATTATCCCTCATCAGGATCCATATTCATATCTAAGTGGGGAATAAAAAATTCAAATTAGCAAAAATTCTCCCAATATATCGATAATAATATTTCCAGTTTGGATATAACAGACGATGTTAACTCGAATGTAGAACAGTTTAATCAACTTATCTTAAGCGCCGCCCACAAATTAATTGGTAAATCTAAATCTGTTAAAGGCCCATGTCCTGTACCATGGTGGAATGACCATTGTGCTACAGCAATCCGTGAAAATAAATCAGCCCTAAACCGATACAAAAAATCATAAAACATCCGAAAATAAATTAAAATTCAAAATGGGATCTTAAGTCTTTTTTTACTAATTTCGAAAATTTATTATGTTTCATTATGAGGCCAAATTTAAAAGTAAAAAATAGTTTTGGGAGATTTAATATTAATATTATTGCTAAAACCGCATGTACTTGTGAGCTGACTTCTATAATATCATCATTTGGAATAAAACAAACAATCCATGACTATACTAGAATAACTGATACATCTGCCACTTGTATAGACAATATTATGATAAATGTTGAAGATCAGTTTTGGGCAAATGTTCTTAAACCTTGTTTCTCTGATCATCGCAGCCAGTATATCAGTATAAGCTTAACATCAGTTCAGCAAAAGTCAAGTGTTTGCACTAGAGCCTCTACGCAGAAGGGTATCTTAAAAATGTGGAACTTTTTATCCGTGTTAGACTGAAACATTTTTAATGATAATCTTAATGTAAAATCATTAGAATGCTGAGTTGAAAAGAAGCTGGGATATGATCAATTGATATTAACTTCAAAGAGTAGATCCAAGATGTGTTGGAAGATAATTTACTATAAGCGAAATAAAACAAATGGTTTACATAATTTAACAACCAACGTATCTTCTGACTCTTTTAATAACTTTTTTGTTGAAATTGCTGAAAATATTATAAAATCTCTTCCAAATACACCAGACGACAAAATTTTGAACTATCAAATATTTCCAGCTTCATCAAATTCATTTTTTCTGTCTTCAACCAATTAACAAGAAGTATCCGTAGTTATAAAAACATTAAAAAATTTAAATTGTTTAGATACTAATTAGCTAAATACATCTTTTATCAAAAGCACTAGTAAAATATTTACTAAACTTTTAATATATCTCAATATTAGTATTTTTTCAATCGGGATATTCCAAACTTCATTAAAATACTTTGTTAAGATTGTTCCTATTTTTAAAAAGGACGATTGTGACCTTGTAGACAATTATATAACAATTTCCGTCGTTTTGATATTCAGTAAAATAAACAAAAAATATATGAATAAGTGTCTTATATGGTACTTTGATACAAACAACTTTTTCACTAGATTCACAATATGGGTTTAGAAAGGATCGTTCCACAACACATGCACTTTTAGATGTGATAAGTGCCATAGTTAATGGCCTTAAGAAGCATAATCGCTCTGCCATAACGCTGTGTGATCTTTCAAAGGCATTCGATTGTGTTTCTCATGATATTTTGCTAAAAAACTGCTTTTTTACGGTATAAGAGGTACTCCTTTGGAACTAATTTCATCGTATCTAAAGGATAGATACCAAGCAGTCAAGTACGGAAATTGTCTCACTCACTTTAAGCAGATAAAGTATGGAGTTCCACAAGGATCAGTTCTGTGCCCTCAATTCTTTATAATATGTTAATGACTTGCCCAATTTCATGGCTCCATTTAAAACATTTTTATTTAAAGATGACACTACTTTTGTTATTTCTGATAAAAATCTGAGTATTTAAATTTCAACGATCAATCATGGTTCTTAGCAAATAAACTTAAACTAAATGATAACAAAACTCAAAATTTAATTTTTTTATCTACCTCCGATGTGAGTGTTGAAAAAAATAATGTCAAATTGTTGGGCCTAACAATTGACAACACATTGACTTGGTATATCCATATTGACCATCTTAAAGGTAAACTTTCTAGTACCTTATTTTTACTCAGACAATTACAACTTGTTACAAATGTTATACCTTGAAAATAACGTACTTTTCCCTTTTCCATTCATTTTTAAACTGTGGTGTTATTCTGTGGGGAACCTCTTGCGATGCCCTAAAAATATTTAAATTGCAAAAAAAGCAATAAGAATAATTGTAAAAGTTAGCTACTTGAAAGCTTGCAAACCGTTGTTTATTAAATATAAAATAATGCCCTTGCCAACATTAAATTATACAGCGTTAATGTTGAAATAACATAAAAATGCTGATAGTTTAAGTGAACACTCTGACTTACATAACTATAGCGTACGAGGTGCAAATAACATCAGAATAGTTAAGTATCGTTTGAGTAAATCACAAAAAAACTCAATTGACTATAATATATACAGTGTCCTATTTAAGCATTTAAAACAACTTTCGATGAATAAATTTAAAGTAAGTCTAAAAAGATACCTTTTGAGATTTGCTTTTTACTCTGTTAGTGAAAATACTTTTATCATGATGCATTCAAATGATCATTGATCATTAGAATTACAATCATCATTGAAAAGGCAGTAACATGAAGATGGATGTACCCACTATGTTGGTATATGTCTTATTTTGTATATTTTATGTTTTATTTTATGTTATGCTCATTAATGTATTTTCATCTCCTATTGTATTTTGTGTATGTTATATATTATCTTTTTAACTTATACATGTAATTGACTTGCTATAACCAAATGAAAACTTTGTAAACGTAGTTAAATAAATCTTGCATACTTCTGGTAGTAATGCATGCGGTACCTTCCTTGATTTACTAAAAAATGGAATAAATATTGCGTTTTACCTGAAGTTTTTGTAGGCCCACAATCTTTCCTATATCTCTAATGTAGATCTAAATGTGCTATCAAAATTACATAGTTTATTTAAAAAATACAGTACCATTTTCAAAAAAGATATCGTTTTGTAAATCACTTGTGTGATTCACTTAAAATGTGTAAAATTTCATCCAATTGACCTTCTTCTACCTAATTTACCTGACTATAGATTGTCTCAAAGTGTCTAGTCTGTACAGGGTAAATGTGCAACATCGATGCCATACTTC
The DNA here is from genome assembly GCF_040954645.1 of Diabrotica undecimpunctata. Classification (NCBI taxonomy): domain Eukaryota; kingdom Metazoa; phylum Arthropoda; class Insecta; order Coleoptera; family Chrysomelidae; genus Diabrotica; species Diabrotica undecimpunctata. Next base: position 109,986,261 of record NC_092804.1, on the reverse strand, counting down.
TTTGCAAACTTGTATTAAAATAAACCTCACTTCTTACTACTTAGCCTAATCAATTTTTTGTGTTGCGGGTAGCTTAAGTACTAATGTTCACTAACGACCATGCCTGGCTTTCTTCTGTCAGTGGTTCTCATACATAACTAATATTTGCTACAACATACTGGGCTTAAATTAAAATAAAATAGAAATTGAGAAATCCCTTTTATTAATGTCACAAAACTAGCTTGTTGTTAATTCTACAGTATGTACTACCGATAACCATTTGTTTATAGATTTAAATAAAATCGAATAAAATAAAACTAAAATATAAAGAAAAATTTTATTTATATGTATTGTTCCGTTCAAAAGTTAAGGGGGAAAGGACTTTTAAAAACCGCACTGTATATGTTGGCAGTAACCAAACGTAGAAATATCCGAAAATAAAACTAATGAATAAGTTGAAAATAAAAGAAGTCATTGTATTTAATTTCATGTGTAAGTAATCTTAATTGTACACCATTATATTTAGTTCCTTTTTCTGTCAATCGCTGTCATCACTATCTCCGTTATTTATACTTTTAATAATTGGTTCGATATTATCTAACAAACTGTCAATTTTCCACTTTTTTTTCGGTTGCTGTTACGTGGTTTACGTAGTTTTTTCATTTCTCTGGCGTAATGACCTGGTACGCTGCTGTAAATAAATTTCGCATTTCAGCTTCTGTAAAATTCGCGTTGCGTCTAGCTATTTACCGTTTCACTTCACTCCAAACAATTTTGATGGGATTGAATTCACAGTGATAGGGTGGGAGCCTCAGAATCTTCACATTGTGCTTTTTGGCAATATTATCTTCTATTATATATCTGTCATATTTTGCTTTGAAGGCCTTCACTACATCAAGTAACTAGCATTTTAGGTAGTCTTCTTCAAAAAATAGGTCCCTTGACTGAAGCCATTTTTGGATATCTTTTTTTAATGTTGAACTGTTAGTAATTTGTTTAGGACTTTCTGCTGTGATAGGAGGCATTGTCCATTGCTACAACAGCTTTTCCTGGCAAATTAAGCATTAAGTTATTTTCGAACCAATCTTCGAAGGTCGGTCCATCCATTTCGTCGTGGTAGTCCCGAGTATCTCTCTTTGCCAAAAACGTGACCTCTGGTCCATCAACAAATCCACTGGTAGATCCTCAGTGCAATAAGACAAACCGTGCACCACGAGCTGTTGCAGCTTTTAATCCTGTTGTCTGACCACGAACAAAAGCATTGCCATGAGATGTAATTGTTTTAGCAGCCCATTCTTTTTTCACACTGTGCCCGATATTTACCCATGATTCATCCAAATACACTATAATGTATCCTTATGCATGGTATTTACGAATTGCGCGTAAATAACGATGACGCCACGAGATGATTTCTTGTTTTTCAATCAAAATTGAATTTCTGTTACTGTTTGGAAAAGTATCAAGACTGATTTAAATATTTTATTTCTATTATTCAGAATATGACCTTATTTAGTTTTAAATCTTTTATTTAATCATAATATAATATGGCTTTAGTTCATCTTTTAAATTCTCGAACTCAAATTGGCTGATTAATTATTGTCAAGTTCTAAGAATTCACTTGTCTGAAAAACAACATGTTTTTGGGAAACATTTATCAACCCAAACACTTTACAGTCCTTAAGGAAACGTACTGGGGGAGGTACTGGGTTCTCGGGATAAAAGCAAGTTTCATATTGAATCCCAATTAAACTAATGATCATAAAGTATGGCAATGGCATAATATGTTAATTACAACCTGCAGGGCCCGATGTGATCTCCCTTTACTTACTCAGCCTTACACCTAACGGTAGAAAGGCTTAGGACTAAGTAAGTAAGTAAGTAAGGAAACGTACCCGATCTTTGTATAGAAAGCTTAAAATGTCATTTTAAGCTTAATTTTCTGCTATTCACGGAGGTCCTAAGAACAGAAGAACCACCCCAATGAATTCGCGTACATACGTATTTTGTTTCGTATTATCGGCCACTTTACAACAACCTCTCATCGTGAACAGAAGCAAGCAAACCAGCATCGGGTGTGCATCCCATTTTTACCCTTAGACCTTAGACTCCGAGCGAGGCCCAACCACAGACAAAAGGTAAGTGAATCTCATATAGAATTGACAATAAGATATTAAATCTGCCAATTGTTATTTGAATTGCTTTTTATTTTACATATCTATTTACGAACATTTGCTATTTTTCGCTAATTTAGTTACAAACAAATTATTACATTTTTTCGTTATTATTATTTATCGATTATCATTTAACCAGCGACCTCATTAAGTTTTATACAAAACATTTGGCCACTTCGAGCGGATGATAAATAATAATTTTTTTTTTTGACTTTGATTCAATTAATTTCATTGTGTGTCAATTAATTCATTTTAATTAATTGTTTTTTTGTTTCTTTTCAATTTAACTTTGATTCGGTCCTTCGGCATTATTTTTAAATTTAATTTACATAATTAAATTTGGTCATATTTACGTAACAATTTATAAAAGTAGAAATTATAGAAGTAGAAATATTTTAATTTCTAGTTTTATAATTTATAATATCAGTAGGTACTTTTATATTACACATTTTGACTTATATTACATATATTAATTATTCATATATATAACTTTTATGATTTATGAACGTTGTATTACATTTTTACATTTTTTTTTGTGTTGATTTTGTGAATTATTTTTATTCTACTTTTATCATTCTTTCAACTCATTCTCTACGTCTAGCGTAATAATTTAAACACAGTTCCTTTGATTTCTTTCGTTACGATACCTTTCGTTAGTTACCTTTTTATCGATACTTCACTTGTTTGTTCAGAATTTTGTCTGAAACCAAGTAGCGCATTTCTCTTCTTTCAATCTAGGGCATTTCTTTAGTGTTCGATTTGCTTAATTTTGTTTGCATTGTCGACTTTTTCGTTTCTTTTGCCTATCAATGTCCAGCAAAATAAACAAAGCCAACTTGGCGCCTGAAACAGCATATTCTAGATTGAGGGAAGACCATGAGGCAGGCATTCAAGCCTCAAGGAATGATACGGTCAAATCGTTATTCTCAGCCAGGGCAGAGGAAATCGATGCTATTTACCAAGAATTCCATACAGCTCACAATCTAATCATCGGATCAATAACCGATGAGGAATTTTCGGAGCAAGATAAGTTTGGGGTGGCCGCCGATCAGGCATACTACGGAGTAAAATCCATCAAGAGTGATTTTTTAATTAGGGATTCGTCTTCTTCTTCGAATATCTCCTCACATTCCAATGCACAATCTTTAAGGCCTTCAGTTAGACTTCCAAAGCTTAATATACCCACATTTTCAGGCAATTTTCGAGATTGGCCTAGTTTCTTTGACCTATTTAACAGTTTAATTCATCACAATCACGATTTGTCTGATGTGGAAAAATTCCGGTTTCTTATTACGTCTATTAGTCAAGAACCTTTGGCTCTTATTAAAGGCATTCCCCTGACCGATGCAAATTATCAGATTGCTTATGAGATTCTAGGGAAAAGGTATCAGAATAAACGAATTCTTGCTACCCAATATTATAACGATATTTTCAACGCTTCGGTTATTAAAAATTCCACTTTTTCTAATTTAAGAAATCTCTTAAATACTTTCACGGAAAATATTGCTGCTTTACGTGTTCTTGATTTCCCGGTTGAGCAATGGGATTTCCTATTATTCAATATGTTGTCGAACAAATTGGACAATAAAACTCGTACAGATTTTGAATTAGAAAACAGTCGAAGCTGTGACATTCCCACTTACAGGCAATTGATTTCATTTCTAGAAAGACAATGTATAGCTTTGGAATCTGTTCAGTTTAATTCATTAACCCTTTCTACCCAGTCTCACTCGCGATCATTTGCTCATCATTCTAATAAAAAACCGTTTACATCTAGTTTCGTCAGTGCCACCAATCGAATGAAGGTAACTTATTAAGGGGGTAAATGTGTCTTGTGTTCTGATGTTCACCCTTTATATAGATGTTCATCCTTTCTCGCTAAAACGACGCAAGAACGTATCTCGTTAGTTAAACGCCATAATTTATGCTTCAACTGTTTGGGTACATCTCATCCCGTCGTGAACTGTAGTTCTTCGGGAACATGTAGGATTTGCCAATCACGACATCACACTGTTCTTCATTTCTACCCAAGTTCCAACGAATCTTGTTTATTCAGTCAACCGCCTCCTCAAATTCCAACTTCTAATGAGAATCACAACCCTATATTAGATACGCCTCAAACCTCAACGTCTAGTTTTGCGCCGACGTCTCTAATAAACGCTAACCTTTCCACACAATCACGTTTAACATTCTCGTCTGTATTATTATCAACATGTTTGATACACATTAAAGATGTCTACGGTAATTTTCAGAAAGTTCGTATCCTACTGGATACAGGCTCGACGGCTAACTTTATTTCAGATAGTTGTTTTCGGTGCTTAGGTCTTTCCCGTAATAATTTATCAATCCCAGTGGAAGGTCTAAACGGAATGTCGACGTCTGTCATATTAAACCGTGTGATCGTGACGGCCCGATCTTCTCGTTGGACGCAATCATTGTGAAAAAGGTATGTTCAAATCAACCTAAGGTATTTATCAATCCTCACGATCTTATTCATATACGTGATCTGAAATTAGCAGATCACACATTCTATCAACCAGGTCCGATAGACATGCTGATAGGTGCTGAATTAGTTCCTCTCTTTTTAAAGTCTGGTCGAATTCTTGGCGAACCAAACCAACCTGTCGCTTTAGAAACCATTTTCGATTATGTGCTACAAGGGCGAGTGTCTACGGCTCTTTCAAATTGTAATTTTACCTCTTTACATACGTCTATGGATACAAACATAGATAGTCTTTTACAAAGGTTTTGGAAAGTCGAAAATATATCTAAACCTGTCATTTTGTCCCATGACGATCAAGTTTGTGAAGATATTTATAAGGCATTTACTTTCCGAGGGTCAACAGGCAGATTTTCTGTTCCTCTACCGTTTCGACAACCCAATCCTGTCTTTTTCGGTACTTATTCTCAAGCATATCGTCGTTTTTGCATGTTAGAGAATCGTTTTAAGAAATTTCCGGATCTCAAAGAAAAATATGTGAGTTTATGAATGAATATATTACTTCCCAACATATGGTCCCGGTTCCTGAATCCGATTTTAAATCGCCTACCTCGTATTATTTTGCTCATCACGCAGTTTTCAATAAACAAATTATTAATTCGTCTCTTGTTTCCAAAATTCGTGTTGTCTTCGACGCCAGTCTACGTGACGTTCGAGGTGTGTCTCTCAATGATACTTTATATACAGGTCCTAAGCTTGAAAAGGACATCTCTTTGCTTTTACTTAATTTTCGATATTTTCGTTACTGCTTCACGTGCGATATAAAGCAAATGTATCGACAAATTAACGTAAACAGAGAATTTTGGAATTATCAAAGAATTTTCTGGAGGTCGGATTCTTCTAAACCTCTCCAAGAGTACTTTTTACGTACTGTTACGTACGGTTTCTTCTTCACCTTATCTCGCATTAAAGACCTTACAAGAGTTAGCTGAGTCGGCAAAGTCTCGTTTCCCTAATGCTTCACAAGCTTTAACGCGACATTTTTATATTGACGACGGTCTATTAGGAAGTGATTCTCTGTCATCTATCCGCTCTCTACAGTTAGAGCTCATTCAACTTTTAAAGCTCGGCGGTTTTGAGCTAGGCAAATGGGCCAGCAATCATCCCAGTCTACTCCAAGATTTTGGCTCCGATATTCTGACATCTTGTTCGTTTGATAAAGAGGAACCTTCCGTTATTAAGGTGCTAGGCCTGAAATGGGACCCGTCGACTGACGTCTTTTCTTATTCTTACTGTCCCCTTGACAAAACTTGTACAAAGCGGGCTATTCTTTCGGAATTTAGTCGTATTTTTGATCCTCTTGGTTTCATCTCCCCGTGTCTTTTAAGAGCCAAACGTCTGCTACAACAGTTGTGGCAATCCAATGTATCTTGGGATGATAAACTACCTGAACAAATACAACAGGTATGGTATCAGTTTAAAACCGAGTTACCTGACCTTGCAAACATTCAAATCCCTAGACACTTCGGCTTTAATAAATCTTCTAAAGTTGAGATTCATGGATTCTGCGATGCTTCAGAGTTAGGATACGCCAGCGTTGTATATTTCCGATTTAGTACTTCTGATAAATTTGAAACTGTACTTGTGTGTGCTAAATGTCGAGTTCCTCCTCTGAAGACACAATCTATTGCAAGATTGGAACTGTTGGCAGCTGTATTGCTGGCGGATCTAGTCGCCTTCATTAAATATTCGTTTAAGCATATCTTTTCTTTTTCCGATATTCATGTTTGGTCGGATTCCACGATTGCTCTTACTTGGGTTAATTCTTCTCCGCATAAATACCTTTATTGCCAATCGAGTAAGACACATACAAGAACTTATACCATGTTCTTCTTGGCATTATGTGCCATCTAACCAAAACCCTGCTGATTGTGCTAGTCGTGGTTTGACACCGGCACAACTACTACAATTTTCACTCTGGTGGCGTGGTCCTGATTTTCTTTCGAAGTCAAGGGAGTGTTGGCCCTCTTAAGTTAATTTTCACTCCTCCCACTCCACGGAAATGTTAGAAGAAAAATTGCCCACTGTATTATCATTGATACCGGTCATTTCGGATATCATCTCTACTTTACTTTCAAAATTTTCATCCCTGATAAAAATTCAGAAAGTTATGGTTTACGTCTTAAAATTCGTGGCTAAACTTCAAAGAAAAAACAATGCTGCCTCTTTCGATTCCCTGAACAGTCATTTAGAGATGAAATCTGCGTTACGATACATTGTTAAGCACGTACAAGCTGACGTTTTTTCGGATATTTTCCTTAAAATTCAACAAAATTCGCTGTTATCCAAACCTTTTCGTAAACTCGCACCCTTTATTGATGAATATGGTCTTTTGAGAGTAGGAGGTCGATTACAAAAGTCTCGGTTGTCTTTTGATGTAAAACATCCATTGCTATTACCCAAAACTCATCTTCTCACCGATTTAATCATCGAATGGATTTATCAAACGCATCTGCACCCTGGTTTAAAGGCTATGCATTATTTATTGCTTCAACGTTTTTGGATTCTGTCTCCGAAAAGTGCCATTCATCGCTGTTTGTCGAAGTGCATTCGTTGTTTTAGATGCCGACCTAAATCTTACAACCCCTTTATGGCAAACTTGCCAACTGTCCGAGTTACTTCGTTACGTGCTTTCCTGTCTGTTTGTGTGGATTTTGCAGAACCGTTCTCGTTATTAATGTCCAAACATAGAGGTGCAAAAACATATAAAGGATATGTTTGTGTATTCGTGTGTACGAGTACAAAGGCCATTCATCTGGAAGTAACTTTAAATCTTAGTTCTGAGTCCTTTTTGGCTGCCTTTCGTAGATTTGTATCTCGACGCGGTAAGTGCCTAACCATTAGGAGTGATCAAGGTACCAATTTTAAGGAGCCAGCAACGAAATCATTAAACTAGCTCAATCTGCTGCTGAGACTCTTTCTATTACCTGGGATTTTAATCCACCCGGTGCCCCTCATTTTATTGGGTTAGCCGAGGCTGGGGTCAAATCATTCAAGAACCATATGTATCGTGTTTTGGATACACAAATTTTGACTTATGAAGAGTTCTATACTCTTATGACTCAAATCGAGGCAGTTCTTAACTCCCGTCCTTTGTGTGCAGCAAGCTCTGACCCTAATGACTTGCAGACACTGACTCCAGGTCATTTTTGAGTTGGAAAATTGGAAAATTGGAATTGGGAAAGTTGGTTAATGGAAAACTTTTTGAAAAGATGGTCTAAAGAGTATATTCATTCTCTTCAAGAGCGATCTAAATGGCATAGCCCAACCCCATCTCTCATTAAAGGTTCTCTAGTCCTCATAAAAAATTAACAACAGCCTCCTCTTCGCTGGCAATTGGCCAGAATCATTGAGATGCATTACGGCACCGACGGTATTGTACGCGTTGTTAGTCTGAGGACAGCTTCAGATGGCATCCTACAACGTCCGGTGCTCAAGATCTGTCCACTACCTATTTGTTAACAACTATATTTTTCTTCATTTCTATTGTTATTATATTAATAGTGTTTGTTTTTTATCCTTATCATTGTAGTTTTTTTTAAAAACATTCGTTTTGGGGCGGAGAATGTTTGGAAAAGTATCAAGACTGATTTAAATATTTTATTTTTATTATTCAGAATATGACCTTATTTAGTTTTAAATCTTTTATTTAATCATAATATAATATGGCTTTAGTTCATCTTTTAAATTCTCGAACTCAAATTGGCTGATTAATTATTGTCAAGTTCTGAGAATTCACTTGTCTGAAAAACAACATGTTTTTGGGAAACATTTATCAACCCAAACACTTCACAGTCCTTAAGGAAACGTACCCGTTCTTTGTATAGAAAGCTTAAAATGTTATTTTAAGCTTAATTTACTGCTATTCACGGAGGTCCTAAGAACAGAAGAACCACCCCAATGAATTCGCGTACATACGTATTTTGTTTCGTATTATCGGCCACTTTACAACAACCTCTCATCGTGAACAGAAGCAAGCAAACCAGCATCGGGTGTGCATCCCATTTTTACCCTTAGACATTAGACTCCGAGCGAGGCCCAACCACAGACAAAAGGTAAGTGAATCTCATATAGAATTGACAATAAGATATTAAATCTGCCAATTGTTATTTGAATTGCTTTTTATTTTACATATCTATTTACGAACATTTGCTATTTTTCGCTAATTTACTTACAAACAAATTATTACATTTTTTCGTTATTATTATTTATCGATTATCATTTAACCAGCGACCTCATTAAGTTTTATACAAAACAGTTACGTTTTATAAATACAAAATCCATATCACTCAGCAAGCGATGTAGCGTGGCCCGTGAAAAGTTGGGCAAAGTTTCTTCGACATATACAACAGCTAATATGGTGTTTATTGTTGGTGGTATGTTGCCACGAAAAAATTGATGAACTATTCTACGAATTTGGCCCCATCGTACCTTCATCGTACTTGCTGTCACGAGAATTACCAACCTTTCGCTTCTTGGGCCTGCTCTTTGGAGATTGTAATCTAGCAGGTAATAAATATTCCTGTCGTATGCGAAACAGAGTATTTTCGCAAACACCACTTATTTCTGAGACTTTGCTGATAACACTTGATACAGAATCGTTGTTATCCTGATTAAGATGATAATTAATAATATTCATTAGTATCTGCTTCTCTGAAAGTTTCAAACCTTTTCCACGTTTCCATTGAACAATTTCCTCCATTTTGCGGTAAAAATTCGACGTCAAATATAACAATAGCCAACCACAGAAAATAACAATTGCCAACAGTAAATCACAACAACAGCCACCAGCAAATAATAACAATAACAAAAAAGTAACAGTGCATCCAAGATGGTACAAATAATCGTAACTCGAATATGTTTACGCGCTCCGAAGGACAAATAAAGACTAATTAAGGTCCTGGATGTATCAAGTTTTTAAACATATTCTGCACAAGAATTACTCTAATTGCTTCTTAATTACTGAATAACTTAGAAAAAAGGATTTGCAGTTGATATCAACCAAAATTACAAATTCCTTACACATTATGGCAGTAATTAGCACCGCAGGGACATAAATAACATTTTAAATTTGGCAGTTAGTAGAAATTATCGGAATTATTTTAAACTTTGGAACAAATGTTTATTTAATGCACATTTTATTATACTACTGCTACTAATAAAAGATAAAAGTTGATAAGTTACTAATAAAAACAAATAATGTATAGTATTATGTAAAATTATTAGCAAACGATATTTGTAAATTACATAAAATTGTACGCGAGGACTTGATGAGAACTCCTGGTTTATTCCGTTTATTTTGAAAGATAGACAATAAAGAACGCCATCGTTAACTGCATAAAACTGGCAACGTCTTTCGTACCCTGTACAGACTAGTCACTTTGAGACAAAGTATAGTATCCTTTCTCTTTATGCAGACCTTGCTCAAATGTACACTCCTCTTACATTTATTGCATTGCCAATGTTTTGGGGACATTTATTTGCTAAGTATTGCTCCGATCCACACATGGAATATTTTAAATATTTATTCATATGATTTACACTATTTGACACATTTCTTGGTGTTGTTTAAGCTGATTTTCCATATTTAGTTTATTCACCATCCCTGCATGTGATTGATGTAACTGGGAAGCAGCCCTTTCGATAGTAAGATTTTTTATTTCCAACAGTCTACTATTGTATACGTCTATTATAAAGGCCAAATACAAATCGATTTCTTAATACTCTCTTTTGATAGTCGCCAAAGTTGCAAGTAATTTGCATTCTTTGTAGAATCGTTAAGTTATCTTGTACGCTTTTCCTTCATCTGGTTTTCTTTGTGGTAAACTAAAGATGTCTGCTATTTCTAGAGGTTGTAGGTTGGAATGCTCTTTCTTGATATTTACTAATTCATCATAAGATTTCGTATTCTGTGTTTGGGGAAATAACTTATGACACAGTATATTATAAGCTGCTGGTCCCATGTAATGTAATAATTAAGCTGGTTTCTTAACTTGTGGAATACCAAATACTTTGAATGCGCTTTATTACCTTATTAACCATCTATCGAATTTTTTGACACATTTTACGATTCTATTAAAAATGCGGTCCGTACTATATGATGGTAATTTGTAATTCACACTTTTATTTATGTCAGCTATGTAGGTGAATGGTATGCATATTACAAATGACAGAATGTCAGCAAATGACATTATGTATGCTCCGTATTTGTAAGTCGGAACAGCACGTTGCACTGTTATAGAAGATATTTATAACCCAGCCCCTCAAATAATTTGTAGAAATACAAATCCGTACTAAATAATTTGTTACATTAAAAATTTATTTTTGCTTTAATGCCGTACAATTTGATTTTATATCGATTTCAAAATCTTATTTCTAACTTTATATTTTATTTTTTTAAATATATTCTGAAGGTCTGTAATTTAATAAATCTTGTTATTTCGTTAATGACAGATTTCTAACTAAAATTATAATGCTTATAAATATAAATTTGAAGATGTGTGAATATTTGCCAAGTGTCAGTAGATTAATTTAAAATTAGTTTGGTGTATTTAGAAAACCAAAGTTTATCTTAAAATGTGTAAATATTAAGAAATCACATAGTCACAGCTGTAAATTTATTCTGGATTATTTAATACGAAGGCTGGTGCAGTGTTGGAGTACTTTCATAAACTTTTATCTTTAAAATATATACCTTTTGCTTTATTAATGCTATTTGAACTTTATCAATCTATCTATCTATTGCCCATTATCTAACTATACTATAGCTGTGGCCAGTCCAATCGTATAATTTTTATTAACCCTAAATTAAAGCAGGTAATTGATTTAAATCATCTTTTAATAAAGTAAGTAAATGTCAACTAACATTTAATAACATAATTTAAGATTCCATGACAGTTTATCGCCTCAATCTCAGCCTCTGGAATAGTTATAATTACTATAATGATTAGACTTACTACTTGGATTTCTTTACTGTTTTAATTTTTTACCACATAATTTCTACCCTTAAAAAAACACCCCTTGTAAAGCAATTCAAATAGTTGTAATATTTTTTTTTTCCGTGAAAATAAAATAATTTTTTTAATCAGTTAAGAATTTATTTTATTTCAATTTAAAAAATAACCCTTAGACCTTGAGGGAGCGGAGGCTATTGAAGTACGGAGTCCAATACCGTACGCCGCTTTTTACGAAATCTGACCATTAGAATTAAACCTTTCCTTGTCCAACGGGTGACTACACAAGTCCAAGCACTTTCTCAATCGACCGCAAGATCAGGTGAAAGCTAGATATTGAAGTGGGAGCACGCACATTTTTAGGAGATGTTTCCTATAACTGATAATGGAAGTTTCATAAGTTGTAAGTACTGTAAATATTGTAAATTTAAATTAATTTAATTTTTTTGAGAATCTTTAGTAGTAAAATTAATTATATCACATATGCGGCTTTCAAGGTTAATGTTAAAATATATTAATTTATTTATTTATCTTTTTTTAAAAGTTTTTTCGGGAAATACCGTACGATTCATGTGGCATATACCCTACATGTACGGTATTTCCCGCAGCTAGTGTAATGATATTTTTCTTATCTAGTAAAATTATTGTTTCAGATTAGTTTCAAACGGAAATGCTCCTAGTCGCCGAGAAAACTGAAAATGGCAATAAAAGAGGTTCAAGAGGGTTCTAAACTTAGACCAACTACTGTAAAATATAATGTTCCTATTGTAATAGCTTTACACCGAAAAAAATCAAATTGTTCACACATTTAACACAGAAAAGAAAGAAGTAGGAAAGGACTGGCTGGATGAATCTTTAAGACGAAATCATGGTTTTAATTCAGATGAAATTAACATTTTTTTAAACCTTATTGAACTTATGTCAAAATATTCTTTTGCTGCATATAGAATATGCGACGATAACAGTATGTTGCTGTATGAGTATATACTGGACAGTGTATCCCACTAATGTTTATCTTGCCTCGAATACGTGTGACGCCAGGAATTGAGAGAGATGGGCCAAATGGATCAATTTATAATTGCTCTAAATCTAATTAAATGACACAGAATTTATTACGCATTTAGTTAATACACTTTCTCTTTTACAAAAAAGCAACATTTGATGATCCTGTGTTACTCACCCTCGACAATCACTGCAGCCATATCTCTTGGGATACATTTAATTTCTGTTACCAAAATGGAATTAAAATGCTGTCTATTCCACTTCACACTTCTCACCGTACTCAACCGTTAAAGTTGGATTCGTGCCCCACGTTGGGTGCCAATGTGTAACGATAAGACTACCAAAAAGAATTAAAGTACTATTATACAAATAATACCTCAATCAACCATGGGAGCTTATCGTCTATGCTTGGCTGAGCTCAGTATCTCAAATGTAAGTTCGTCTTGTCTTAAACTAGAAATGTAACCATGAACCCTTAGCTGATAGCATGTAAAAGAATTTTTAAATATTCATATTTATTAAAAAGAGAAAACAATCAACCCTGCCAATGCTTAACCATGAATATAGTGAAGGTGATACTTAAGGCAACGATGGTATTAATGGGTTACTTGTGTGGCCTCCCAATTGGACGGTTAGGTCCTCCTGAGAGCTACAGTTATTCCATGTGCGTGTGGCCTCCCAATTAAGTGGTTAGGTCCTCCAATAGATTCAATAAATTTTCATAGTACGGCCAGTAAAATGATATGGCCAATTAATACAGCCAATAAACCATGAATATGGTCGACAAATACAGCCAATAAAACAGCCAATAAAATTTGGAATACGGCCAATAAACTAAAATATCAGAAACAGCTTGTATTAGAGACACATCATAAAGGGTTTAATTTCCTTGCCATTTTAAAAAATTACGATAAAACAAATAGCAGATGGCAAGGATAAAATGAAACATAATTAATATTATTTAGATTCCCATATGCATATAATCGAAAAACGTGCTTTAGAAAGAAGTGAAGTTACGAATATTGAAAATGCTGTCAGAATTATAGAATAAAGATTACAATAAAAGTACATACCCCAAGAGAATGTTGCAGACCATAAAATAAAGCTTATTACAATTCCTACCTTCTTTTATAAATTTCAGTTATCAACAAAAATTAATCCCACCATTAAAGGTAATTGACAGAAAGTAGAAAGGCACTGCATGAAGTTAGCACAGATGTCAAAGAATGTTCCTATATGATGCAATTAGCTCTTCTGTCAACATCATCATCATCATTGGTACTGCAGCCCTATAAAAGAGCCTCGACCTTCTCAAGTCTATTACGAAAGTCAGTCCTATTCATTGCTAACTGTTGCCAGTTTACTGCGCCTATTTGTCTACCATCCTCATCTACACCATCCCTTCATCTGAGTCTTGTCCTACCCCTCCTACTACTTTCCACAGGTTAAAACATAAGAATTCTTCTAGGAGGGTTGTTCTGCTGTGATCTTGCCAGATGTCCTGTCCATTTTAGTCTTCCTATTTTTATAAAGGATACTACGTCTTTACCACCAAATATATGTTTATATCTGTGATATATCTCGTAGTTGTACCTCCTTCTCCAAACACCATTTTCACAAATGCCACCGAATATTCTTCTCAGGATCCTTCGTTCAAATATCAGCAGGAGATTTTCATCTGCCTTGGAAATGGTCCATGTCTCCGATCCATATGTCAACACTGGTTGTATAAGGGTTTTGTATATGGTTATTTTTGTTTTTTGGCTTAAGTTTCTGCTTCTCATATGTCTACTCAGTCCAAAATAGCTTTTGTTTGCTAGGATTATTCTTCGCTGGATTTCTTCCGTCATGACTCATGACGTTCTCCTTGGTGATCAGGGAGCCTAAGTATGTGAATTTGTCCACCACTTCAAAGGTAGAATTATCAACCGTGAATTGGTGGTCGATGTTTCTGGCTCTTTTGTTGGGTGTTGATGCCATTATCTTAGTTTTATCTTCATTTACTTGCAGGCCCATATTTTTTGAGGCGTTTGAGAAGGTGATATGATCATCTGCATATCCCAAATTTGGGATGATTTATTAAAGATGTTTTCTCTGTTTATTTGTGCATCCCTGACTGCCTTTTCCAGAGCTATTTTGAAAAGGAGACACGCCAGCGCATCTTCCTGTTGCAGCCCAACATGCGTTTTAAATGCCTGTGACTGTTCGCCCTGTATTTCGACTTTGCAAACAACTTTACGCATTGTAGCCTTAACCAATCTTATCAGTTTATCGGGGATGTGGAATTCCTCCATGGCTTCATACAATTTATTTATTAGGACACTATCATAGGCCGATTTGAAGTCTACGAAAAGATGGTATGTGTCGATATTGAATTCATTGGTTTTTTTTTTAGTATTTGCCTTAGCACAAAGATCTGGTCTGTTGTTGATCGACCAGGCCTAAAACCACTTTGATATTCGGCAAGAAGCTCCTCTGAATATGCACTTAGGCGACCATATAAAATACTCGAAAATATTTTGTATGCTGTATTAAGAAGGTTTATTCCCCTGTAGATTCTGCTTTCTAATTCATCGCCCTTTTTGTGTAGCGGGCATACGATCCCAATACACCACTCTTCTTTGATTTGTTTCTTATTCCAGGCTCTCAGTATGATTTTATATATATGATTAATCAGAGTAGCACCTCCACATTTAATAAGTTCCGCGGGTATACCGCCACTTCCTCGAGATTTATTATTTTTAGGTGTTTTATTGCATCCTGTAGTTCCTAAATTGATGGAGGCTCCAATGGTGTATTATTGTTTGCTCCTGGGGGTGGTTGATTTGGATCTTCTACTTTGATAGTAAGTAGTTCTTTATAGTGTTCCATCACCTTTTCTTGCTTTATTTAGATTTTTATAGAATTTTCTTGTTTGATTTTCCTTTTTTAATGCTTCAAGTGCTTCCAATATTCTATTTTCATAAGTTCACTTTTTTCTTCGATAGATGTACTTCTCTTCTCTTCTGAGATCTTTATATTTTTGTTCTTTTTCTCTGGTTCTTCTTTGCTGCACCAGTTTATATGCATTGTTCTTTCTTCTTGTAATGTCCTTGCACTCAGCATCGAAGCACTCATTGCGTGGTGGTGGTCTTTGCGGCCCTAATGCAATTAGCCCCCTAATTGCATTAAAGACGCAGCCCCTATTTGCTGCGTCTTTAATGCAATTTTTACACACTTCCCATTGTTCACTAATTGTTATATTCTCTTTAGTTATGTATTTAGTTTCGATATAGTGTTGAAACCTTTCTACCGTTTGCGGGTTTTTGAGGAGTTCAATATTAAGGCGCCTTGTTTTGGTACTTCTCTCCTTCTTCGCATTTGAGATTCTAGCCCGAATTCTTGTGCCAACTAGAAAATGATCTGAATTAATATTGGCGCCTCGATAGGTGCGGACATCCACAAGGTTGGAGAAGTGTCTAGCATCTATGATCACATGATCAATTTGGTTGTTCGTTAATACATCAAGCGAGGTCCAAGTCCCCATCTGTCAACATAGAACAGAATATTAATTTAGTCTACCGGATAGAAAGAGAGAGGGCGAATATTTATGCTATAGGACAGAAAGATAGAGAAAAGAAAGACCAACTACTTTTTGAAGAAAAAAATAGTAAAAACGAAGCTGGAGGTTAAGGAAATAATAAATTAATAAAGAAATTAAAATAAAATAATTATTTAAACATAAATTAATAAAGATGTGAGGTTTATAACGTTACACACTAATACTTTTTAAGTTATTTTGAAGAAAACGTTGTTTATAAACAATATGTAAATAAAGTATTTAAAGTGGTAATTAGGAGTGATTTTTACCATTTTTTATCCAAAAAGACACCAACTTTATTTTAAGCGTGACTCGTTTATTTTTAACACTAAAAACATAAAAAACAAAAATTAAGCTATTTTAAAACACTTGATAATTTCACGTTGATATATTCGATGTGGAATTAGTACTGGAACAAATAATAACCTACTTTTCATGAACTACAACCCTTCTTCTACTTTATCTACAGACTTTATAAATAAATCATTTTTTTTTTGTTTTTCTTTACTAAGAATATTTTTCTATGAAATACCTACTTCTTGAGTTTTTTTGTTTCGTTCAAAACGTGTTTTTTTTTTGAAAAATGAACATTTTTACTTGCAAATGACTTAAAAAGTATTGACTTAACGAAAAAATTCTATAAAATAGAAGTTGCTTAGACTAGTCAATTTATTCCTTCTGGACTTATTTTAAACGTACGTTTTTTTACCCTCGGGAAAGGGTGGCTTTTACCACCCAAGTAAAAGCAACCCTAGGATGAAGACCAAAAGTAAAGTAAAGGGAAAGAGGAACTAAATTTTCAAGCAAATCCGTCGTGATTAATAACATTACATCCTTAGCGGCCCGTTCACATATGGGAGTCCGTTTTTCTGGTTCCTTTTTAACGAATACGTCATAAATTTATGTTCTGTACATATAGGCACCGTATAAAGTTCAACGGATCCGTCATTACTCGATGCGATGTGAAGAGAAAAATTATATATGCCGCTATTCTACAAGGATGGACGCTGTTGTGTTGTATTGGTACTATAGTCGGAGCGATATTTTTAAGGTACGTACTTTTATTTTTAAAACTCAGAGAGATTTATTAACGTAGCATCACTGTATACAGATTGTACTGGCGATAGTGCACAATCAGTAGGCTATGGTCAGCTAGCATCACTGTATACATATTGTAATGGGGATAGTGCACTATCAGTAGGCTGTGGTCTGCTAAAATAATCCTGGGATTGATAGTGACTAGCACCAGATGTTTGTGTATAGGCTGACCACTTATAAGTTAACTGGCCAAGTCTCCTTATGTTTAATATTATGTAGTAGGTTTATCACCCCTGTTTGGAATTCCAAAGTTTGGTCATCATCAAGCAAAGCCAAGGATGACAAAATACCTTCAAAGACGATAAATTGCAATCATACTGCTCAATTTTCTTTGGTTTTATCTGATAGTCAATGTATGATATCATTTTGGCAGCAATTTCATTACAATTTCTTTTAAATGTTGCTCTGCGTTTTGGCAGGGAAGTTAGATTTTGTTTGTCCTTTTGACTGTCATTGTCAAGTTGTGTCATTGTAGTCACACTGTCATCTTCGTTTGTAGGTTCATTCGATGTCGTGGTGTCATCTTCGGTGTGTTCTCTAGTTTATTTAGCAGAGACGCTTTCGTGCGTTTCACCAGCAGCAACTTTTTTTTTTCAAAAACAGCATCTGATTCTGGTATTTGTAGGGCTTCTTGTTTGTAAGAACGAAACCAGACGTCTTGCAATTTTTTTTATCTTTACTGTTCTCACCCAGGCATCTCTCATCTGTCTCTACTTTTTTATAACAAGTTTTCCTAAAACAAGTATAAAACAATTTTATTTTTAGGAATGCAGCATCCGGGTGTTCATTTAAAGATCTTCATTACACCTTTCGCGTTGGTGTATCAACTGTTAGCAATATTATTAAAGAAGTTTCAAGATGGATATGGAACAATTTAAGTGAAAAAATTATGCGATTTCCTACATCAGTCGACGAATGGGAACAGATAGCAGGTGGATTTAAGAAAAAAGCTAATTTTCCCCACTGTCTCGGAACTGTCAACGAAAAACATATCCGACTTAAAAAACCACTAAATAGCGGTTCACTGTACATCAATTACAAGGATTTTTTTTCATCATATTATTAGCGATTGTAGACTCCGACTATCGCTTTATATACGTCAGTGTCGGATCTTATGGAAAAGAATGCAATTCATCAATATTCAAGGAGAGATTTTGGAAAATGATGCTAGACAGCAGTCTACAAATATTCCAGCACGATGCCCATTAACAAGAGACTCAGAAACAAGAGTTCCTTATGTGGTCATCTGGACAAAAATAAGCGAATATTCAACTATAGTTTGACTAGAGCTAGGAGATGCGTGAATGTGCCTTCGATATTTTCGCTAATAAGTGGAGAATATTCCATCGGCCTCTAGACATCGATAAAACAACAGCTTTATGGACTGTTAAGGCATGTTCTATTCTACACAACTTTATAAGAGACAAGGAGGACTCAAACAGTGATAATATCGTATGTAACGTAAATGATCTTAAGAGTTCATTTACGAATACCTAACGCATGAAGTAAGAACACGAGGTGGTAATACTACCAATTTAGTTCAAACAAAATTCGTGAACTATTTTATGTCCGAAGCTGAATCAGTTCCATGGCAGGGTGAAGCTATTTAGAATATAATTAAATAATAAAACAGACACTTACCGAACTTTTGTCTTTGTCTTTGTTCCATAGCCTCAAAATCCTCCATTAAAATAACGCATATTTCGCGCCAACCTGCAATACTTGCAGTATTGTCTTTTTATTTGTCCAGCGTCTTGTCCCAAAGGACTGGCCTATCTTCCACAAAACTAATTAATATTACCTTGTCTATTAACTTTTACCACTCCTTGGTTGATCTATGATTATATTAATTATTACACATAATGCACGCGCGCGTTCTCTATGAATTTATAATAGAAAATACGAGTCAAAACCTGTCCCATCACTCCCTTTCCTACACCCCACAAAAACTGCCTGCCTAGGACACATTATCTATCCGTTAAAATTCTACGTATCCGTATATTTTTAACTTTCCGTCGTTCAGTATTCGATTACAAAATGGAATATCATTTTTTAACGGAACGATATTTTTGACTGTATACGGAATACTGTGCCATGTCTGAAGTTGCTCATACAACTACAGAACTACATACGCCATCTACGAAAAAACCACGTACACGATAAAACGGAACAGTAAAATGGAGACATGTGTGAACGGGCCGTAAATGGCCATTTACTGGCGTATAGATCGAATTGTCGTTTAGGTTTGCGAATCATGCAGTTCTAGAGTATAAATTAAGATTTGGAAGTTGGACTAATTATTATATTTTCATTATTATTAAACATTTTTACCAACTTAAGTCGTATTTTAACCATATATAATGGTACATCGTTCTTGGCATAGTAGATAAAAGAGAGTTTACTAAACATTCTCTTTTATTCTTAAACGATTATCCAGCAGAGAGATTAAGGGACGCAAATTTTGTAGAATTTAACTAACGGTACTACACTTAGGTCAAAATAAATTTTCGTAATTTTTTTTATGTCTTGCACTTTTATTTTTTATTAATTATTTTTTTTTAAGTTCACTTTATCTATACATTATAATTTGAACAATATACAGTTTGGTTCAGTTCTTTTCAATCGATATTGACACTTTTAAATTGTCTATAAAAATCAGTGTGATGTTCAAATTTAGTCAAATTTTAAGGTTTATAATTTTTGCTCTTGATTACTAACCTTTACCTCCTTTTATGCTTTGACTGAATTAACTCATGTATGCCCAACGAGTCGTTAACAAGCAATTAACAAAACTATGTTCCAAGCAAATGTATCGAATTTACCAGTTGCTGTTTGTTGACAAGTTCATTCCTGTGTAAACAAGTAAGCACTTATCTAGTACCTACAAACTGTTTACTTCACTTGTAGTTGTAGTATTCGTAGAATTTTGAAACATCAAAATAGAACTTGAATAAAGTTGGTTGAACGGCTTCATTGAAAAATTTGTAAGTACATTTAAATAGATAATTTTTATATTTAAATTTAGTTTATATGGTTAAACAAAAGTTATGCTAACACATTATATTATTACTGATATGAAACTAATTTCATATATGCCATAAATATAATATTATATTAAAGGTTAGGGTGGGCCAAACTAGTTGATCCTTATATAAATACGTACACTCCAGGATAAACTAGCATGGCCTAGTGTTGCCGAGAGGCGTCGATGGGGTTAGAATGGCCCACATCTGGCTCTGCGGTCTTCTTTCGATCCTGGGAGTTGGATCTGGAGGTGGTACGGGTGTCTACCATCTTTATACTAACGATTCGTATTGGGATAGTACGTATCGCAAGAAATACACAGGTTTGTGTATGTTCTGATTAGGAACTGTCACAAAACAGCTGTGTCTACAGGCTTTAAGTGCGTGATCGCCAAGCGAAATGCCACCTAAAGCTCTTATAGTGCACAAATAGATATATATATATATATATATATATATATATATATATATATATATATATATATATATATATATATATATATATTATATATATAGCAAAAAGAAGCAAGTCTCGATGATATACAAGAGTGCAAACGTATTGGTGCCTAATCTGCGTAGCTGAAGTTCCACGTGATACGTTTTCTGCACGACAAATCACAATAAAATCAGAAAATATATGTGTGTGCAATAAAGAGAAATAGCAGAACATAAAATAGGCCTGAGTTTCCTTAACTTACGGAAGGACACTCAGAAAATAACTTGTGTCTCCTTGACTTACGGAAGGAGGTACAAGTGCAGAAAAGTATGTAAATATTTCGGAACGTATGATCTCCTTAGAGAAATATCGTATCGAATATATTTAAAACAACAACAATGCGATAATAAAATAGCAAACAATAAATGCAAGTATTTCGAGCGTATGATCTGTTCGAGAAATGTCGCAACGAAAATACTTTGTAAATAGCAATAATAAAATAGCAACAAAATCAAAGAAATGGGAATATACTTAAGCGTATGGTCTACTACAAGAGATATCGCAACAAGTATATTCAAACAAACAAATGTATTTATATGCAATAATAAAATAGCCAAAAATCAAAGAAAAATGGGAATATACTTGAGCGTATGGTCTACGGGTGAGAGATATCGCAATAAGTATATTCAAACAAAAATTATATGCAATAATGAAATAGCAATATGTGTATTCTCTCTGTGTATTATCCGGAGGAAATATCACAGCGAGAAATACAGAAAAATACACAAATATATATATATATATATATATATATATATATATATATATATATATATATATATATATATATATATATATATATATATTGTAAAGACTACGACCGTCAATTTATATTTCTAAAGTATTCAACTAGTGAATTCAGAGGTTTAATCGGTCATTCAGGTTGGCAAATAAAAAAAGAAGTCAACTACTTCATAAGTTTATTGAAGACGTTTCGCCTTATATTTCTAAAGCTTCATCAGTTCTCTAAAATATAACAAATGACATTGAGTTTATAAGAAATACAGATATAGTTCATAACTTACAACTCAATATGTAGTATGTTATCGATGTTCGTTTAAAATTTTTAAATATTCATATCTACGAATATGAACATTATTTTCTGCAAAGTTTGTGTGTTTTTTGTTTTTGTTTTTTGTTTTTTCTTTTTTGGTTAAGTTAGTTTTAAATAAGGAGTAAAGTGTACAGTAGATATGATAACATCGATAACATACTACATATTGAGTTGTAAGTTATGAACTATATCTGTATTTCTTATAAACTCAATGTCATTTGTTATATTTTAGAGAACTGATGAAGCTTTAGAAATATAAGGCGAAACGTCTTCAATAAACTTATGAAGTAGTTGACTTCTTTTTTTATTTGCCAACCTGAATGACCGATTAAACCTCTGAATTCACTAGTTGAATACTTTAGATATATATATATATATATATATATATATATATATATATATATATATATATATATATATATATATATATATATATATATATGTATATATATATATCAAATGCACACAAAATCAATAATAAAATACAGCAGAAAAAGGTAAAAATAAAAGTCAGATTCTAGGTGGATGAACTAGCACCTTACCTAGAGTCTTATAATACGAGGTGAACTCGAACTGGCCGACTACAGAAAATCCACCTTCTTTTATACAAGAAAATCCTTTGTTCTAAAGGATTATGACGTATGAAAGTGGACTTCCCGTAAGATCGACCAATGGTAAATTTTAAATTGCTCAAAAGTTGGAATAACCCCTATTCCAACCAATGAACAATTTTTTTCATGTCAGGAGATGTTGCCCGTACGCTGATTGGCCAGTTAATGCGAGCGCACGAGAAGATCCTTATATAAATACGTACACTCCAGGATAAACTAGCACGGCCTAGTATAAGCATTATAGTATACCTACAAATACAAAATAAATGGGTAAACTAAATAAAATACTCTGTAATTGGAAACATAATCATTCTTATTAAAACGAAATGATTGGTCGTTAAAACTAATGGACAATTGGTAATACAAACAATGATACGATAACAAATAGTAAGCAATGTTTTTATAAAAGCAATAATTATAACTCAATTATTAAAATTATTGTTTAGTTTTATATGAAGTGCTTAAATAGCACTTGAAATTGCAGAGTATCATTGCGTTTTTGCACTTTCATCTGTTTGTGGAACAGTTTTTGTTGCAGCTGCGCCTCACAAAACGCTAGCGCCTAACTAAATGTCGTAGCTGCAACTTTTACCGATCTTTTAGATTACTGTTTTACATTTGCGATTCTAAAAAATTTTAATAGCAAATAATGAAGGTAACCATATGCTGTCATCTCTTTTATTAAGATTAGTTTTCGAGTTTTTAAAATTAATTTTGTGGCATCATATTAACATCGGCACCATATTAATTCTAACAACAGTATTTGTAATAAATGGATGATATTGTAGCTTAATTCTCCGGCAGTCGCGCCTTCGGCAAACACACCGCATAATTTGTTTCAAACTGTATAACACAAGAAGCGCTGAATGTCCAACTCTCTAGTGTTAGGTAGCTGCGCCTCACAAAACGCTAGCGCCTAACTAAATGTCGTAGCTGCAACTTTTACCGATATTTTAGATCACTGTTTTACATTTGCGATTCTAAAAAATTTTAATAGCAAATAAGGAAGGTAACCATATGCTGTCATCTCTTTTATTAAGATTAGTTTTCGAGTTTTTAAAATTAATTTTGTGGCATCATATTAACATCGGCACCATATTAATTCTAACAACAGTATTTGTAATAAATGAATGATATTGTAGCTTAATTCTCCGGCAGTCGCGCCTTCGGCAAACACACCGCACAATTTGTTTCAAACTGTATAACACAAGAAGCGCTGAATGTCCAACTCTCTAGTATTAGGTATTCCTCCCTTTCAGTTTGCACGAGGAGCTAGTGGAGTGCAGTCAGATTTTAAATCGCACCAAGTCCGTGGATATTACGTTTTTTGTGGGTGTGTTACGTTTGCGGTGTAGTTGCCGCTACGCGACCGATAATGTAAGTGTTTTATTTTTTTAAATTTTTAAGATATTCTAAACAATTTTTTGTTCTAGGAATTGAAGGAATCTCAAAACCTAACGAGTTGAAAAAGAAAGCAGAAAGAATTTCACGAGAATTACAAGAAGAAAGGCTGAATGAACAAGAATAGCACGGTAAAACTGAAATAGACACTGACGATGATGAGTGTATAGCGAGAGAAGTAGAATGTATAGTAAGAGAAAATCATGATAGTGGGTCCGAGCAATCTGCTAATGAAGATGATCATAAATAATGCATACCTTTCAGGGGACTTCAAGACCTTCCTGGAGATTACAGATTTTTTATTGGACGAGATGATGAAAATGATTTTATAAGCAAACCTCTTACTTCCGGTAAGACAAAGTCAAAAATATTGTTAAAATATTACTCGGACCAAAATTGTTGGCTAGAAACGCTTCAAACGGTGTGGAAGCATTTAGCTTATTCATAACTGATAAAATGATAGAAATAAAGGCTCTCTTTGGAGCTTTACTTCTCATTGGTGGTAAAAAAGAAGCACATACAAACTGTGCCGAGCTCTGGGATACAGACGGAACGGGAATGAATCTATTGCAAGCACTTTTTAGCTACAACCGATTTTTATTTTTACTTCGAGCAATAAGATTTGATGATTTACGTACTAGAGACGAGCAAAAAAAACTGATAAACTGGCACTCATACGAGAATTTCATGCACAATTTGTTTTTATGAATTGTAACTCTCATTTTAATTTAAGCGAATTTGTTACAATTGATGAAATGCTACAGGCCTTTAGGGGAAGATGCTGATTCATTCAGTATATTTCGAACAAGCCAGCTCGGTATGGAATTAAAATTTACGCACTATGCGATGCAAAAACTTTTTATACATACAACTTTGAAATATATTGTGGAAAACAAGTTCCTGGGCCATATTTGCAATCAAATAAAACCATTAATGTTGTAAAAAGATTGGTTGTACCAACTGAAAAATCTAATAGAAATGTGACAACTGGCATTTCTTGAATTATTGTAGTAGTTTCTTGTTAGCGAAATATCTTTTAGGAAAATAACTCACATTTTTGGCAATTTAAAAAAAAAGACGAAGGAGATACCGCGAGAATTTTTAGAAACTAAATCCAGAGATCTTCAATCAAGCCTATTTGGTTTCCAATATGACTAGTGTTCCAAGTGTCTAGTTTCAACGGTTCTAAATAAAAACATGGTTGTACTATTTCTTTCCACGATGCATGATATTAATCATGTGGCCGAAGAAACCAAAAAATCCGCTGTAAATTTGGATTATAGTGCTACAAAAGGAATGGTAGATACCGTCGAACAGATGTGTTCATCCCATAGTAGCTCCAGAATTACCCGGAGATATAATTTAATAACCTTGTCATTAAAACCCATTTACGGCCAAAGGTGCGTAAACGCAACCTTTATTGTTAATTTTTTTTTGGCCCGAAAATAATTTTTTTAATGTTTTCTTTTTATTGAAGTAACATCTCAATAGATTAAGGTATATAGTATCATTTTTCTTTTGACAAAAATATTACTTTTTAAATATTTTAAGATTATTATAATTTTGCATAATTTAATGATTTATGCACATCTTCATACAAAAAATTTTTCCGATTCTAATTATAAACTTAATTCATATTTTGTATTCTATAATTATAAAAATATGTTGAAATTTTTATTATTCTAAAAACATTCATTCATACTTTAAAAATAAGGTCTATAATTGCATGTTTATACGATGGATTCGTATACGCACCTTTGGCCGAAACCATATTATATTTTTTTCGTAGACTAAACAATCTGAAATTACGATCTCGTCAATAGTCAATACACTTCATTTATAGATAAGTGACTTTATTCACTATTTATAAAATTGCTGTGTGCTGTAAACATTATATTTGCTTTTTTCTTGACTTAAATCAGTTTGAAAGTTGTTTCCTTGTGTTTATTTGTTTTATATTCCATATAAGTTGAAATGAGGTAAGCTAAATTATTATCATATGAATGCGTGTATATAGTAGTAGTAGTGCATTTTTTTGTTTATTTTAGTAAATTCTCGAAATATGAAAGGAAGAGGGCACTAACTACTAAAGAGTTAATGGCTTTGTTAGATGAAGACTCAGACTGTGAAAATGCTGGCTCAATTGATGTGGTTTATGTGCCGCAGGAAACAGGATGAAATTTCCGATGTAGAAGACATTGATAATAATATTATTGGTACAGAAGAAATAAAAACAGATATTGCAGGTACATCTGAAATACAAGTGAATGGGAATTCTGACGGTTCTGATGATGATATTCCTCTGAACCACAGATCAACACGTCCAAAGAAAGAACCAGGCAAAAATAATAAATCCAAATTTGTCCCAAGTTGGGTAAAAACAGATACTTCTTCGTACTCGGCAGTAATTCAACATCAGTCTGATCGATATTTAGAAAATATAAAAGCCAACCATGGAGGCAAGTCACCTATTGAAGTTTTTTCACGCTTTTTTGATAAAGAAGTAAGTGAGAGCATTCGATATTTTACAAATATTTATGCATCGCAGAATAACCGTCACGATTTTGAAATTAATAATACAGATGTAAAAAAATTTATTGGCATATGTATATTATCTGGTTATCACACTCTGCCTCAAGTTGATATGTATTGGTCGAAGGATGAGGATAAAGAAGTGCACAGTGTAAGAGAAAGCATGAGCCGACATAGATTTCGTTCAATCAAACAGACCATACATTTGTCAGATAACACCTTACTGAAATAATAACTAAAAATGATAAATTTGCAAAATTGTCACCAATTTTTGAAATAATTAACCGAAAGTTTGCACAATTTGGAGTCTTTGCAAAAAATCTTTCCATTGACGAGGAATTGGTTCCATATTTCGGGCGACATTCGTGCAAAATGGCCACATTATAAAAAGAGACGATAATAGTGCAAGAAGAAAATGTCGGATGTGCAAAAGTAATACTATTTATTTATGTAAAAAGTGTACAGTGCATCTACACCCCGAATGTTTCGAAAATTTTCATCTTAAAATTTAATTTACAGTTAAGATACAATATGTTCCTTTTTTAAAAATTGTATGCGTATTCGGCCAAAGGTGCGTATACACACCCACCTGTTTTTCCTTTCATGAGAAAAAAAAAATTCTTTTTGGTTATAAATTAGTCTTAATTTATGTGTTTTTAATCCAATCTAATAAATCAATTGTCAAATTTCTCTTTGTTTATTGTCTCGGCCCTTAATGGGTAAACGACAAAGAGTATTTCTTAAAGATCTGGTTTATGAACTTATAAATGATCACTTAAAATTAAGAGTAACACTAAAAAATATTCCTGAAGAAATTTGGTTTCGAAAATTAGTCTACGATTTTATTATCAGATGTCGCTACATTGCGTCTGTACGAAGCCATGTTAGAGTTGCTTCCTAAGACAGAAAAGATTTATTTCACGTTCAGAGCGTTTGCGAAAGCCGTTCTGATGAGGCCTATTGGGCTGAAATACGTATAAATGGATGCGCAAGCTCCCTATACGTGAAATAAAATCTTAACTGTCTCTCCCTTTTTAAATTTACGTTAATTTAAAAAAATATAGAGATAATGACGAAACCCTTCAAGACATTGTAAAACCTTGAATTTGTTACATTTGCGGTAAACACAAAAATAATCGCACGAAAGCAATTTGTCAGCAGTTTAAAAATAAGGTATGTAAGAAACATAGCCACATCTCTGTTAAATGTATCCATTGTGATAATAATGAGTAAATGGAAAATAGCGATCAGTATGTTTAATTTGTAATTAAAGTTAACTTGTTTGTAATGGTAATAAATTAAATTTAGAAACTAAAAACTTATTTTTTTTGTAAATACTGAAGAAAACAATGAAATGTCTTATTTAAAGATCTAGAAATCGAAACTATCTAATTCGGTATAAAAGCCGCCACGCGATTTTTTTTTGTGCTACCGCCAGATGTTAATATTGAAAATTCAACTAAAGGAGATCACTGAATAAAGTAACAGGACAAAATTAATAAGGAGACAGTTAAACCTCCGCCGACGTAGTCGAGAACAAAGTTTGTCCTTTTTAAGTACACTTCTAGGGATCATGATAATTATCTCCGTATTCAAAAGAAAATATCAAGGATCTTTTCAGCTTTATAAAAGACGCTGATACTTGATATTTGGTTCGGCCATTTACACAGGAATTATTCTGTTACAAATGTTTATTCTTGTATACGCAAACAACAATTAGCATAGGACCGTTAAAAAGAATAAATAAATTCTTTGTTACAATTACTTTACAAAAACTTGAATCAATATATCAATATAACTAATTCGAAATGAAAAAAAAAAAAAAAAATGTTATTATGATCTTCTAAAGGTGTCTGTCCTTTAGTGATGTTGGCGACCACATTGAACCATCTTATTTTATTTAAATTATCTCGAAATATATCTGTTGTCGTTAGACCAGTCCATTTTTTAATATTGGCCAGGCAGGATTTACGTCTACTTCCAAGTTGCTCTCAATCTTTTCTTGTAGAATCTACTGTATCAAGTCGGTATTTATTATTTGACATAATGTGGCCGAAGTTAGTCAATTTTTTGTTTTGTTTCAATTGTTTTATTGGGTTAGTTGTGTGTTGTATATATGAGACCCTTAACATATTTTAAAGGTTTCTAACCGTTTTATGGCATCTTCTATAAGATTCCAGTTTTTTACTCCGTAGAGACGTAACGTCTAAGAATTCTTATGCATATATTGATATAAGTTGTAGATAATCTTTCTTAGATTCTTAAAAGGGCTTCTGACTTTTTCAATACTATTTTTTATTTCATAGTTTCGATGACATGTATCCTTTACATTAGAGACCAGATAGCATATTCTTTTCACATTTTCTAAAATTGTATCGTTTATTCTAATTTGAGCGTTTATGTTGGTGTTTTTATCCGGAAAAGGTGTGTCCATCGGATACACTTATAGATATTTCACTGTATATTTCGAAAAGCACAGTATATTATTGCCTCAAAAATTAGGACTTTGTCTACTTTAAAGTAAACTTATTGGAGACAACAACTCACTATTTTGAACTAAACAAAATAAACTATAAAAAAATAAAATTATTTTTACTAAAGTAATCGAACAGTGTGTGTCCGGCGGACACAATTTGCTACTGGATGCGGTTACGCCACTGTTCATCAATATTTATCGACTATCGGTCACATGAAGTACCAAACAAGCTCTGACTTGTCTGACTAGTCATTCAGTTGCATTTTTGCTAGCCTAGAGTGCAGTTAACTTTGTTTGTTATTTTTCATATTTTCGTAGTCCTGTAGTTTCGGGTAAGTTTTTCAATTTATTTTACTGATGTTTATTTCTTACGTAGAAATATCTTCACGTTGTAGTTTTCACACATCTACTAAACTATATATAAACTATAAATAAAATATGGCCAAAAGAAAGTTAATTGTAACGGAGCTTAAAGATATAAATGAGAACTTGTCTGATTTTGATGAAAACGAACACTGCGTAGCGGATTTAGCCGACGAATCCGAATCAGATGAATGATGATTATTTGTCGGAAGCTAGTGAAGAGGAAGATGAGCAAATATCAGAAGAGAACCCATGTAAGTATAAAATAAAACGTAGATATCGACTAGAATATTTTATAATAAAATTTCAGCTGTTGAAGAACACATCAGAAACAGTCAACCAGAAATGTATGTTGCAAAAGATAAAACTGAGTGGTTATCACAACCTTTTCCGACCGGACAAACACGAATTCAGAATATGGTAAAAGGACCATTACACAGAGTTCAACTTTCACCTGGAACACCATTGTTCATTACACCAATCTAGAGGCTCATCGTATATTGCAAAATAAACCATGGAAGTCCTGTGATAGAATTGAAATGGTATGCTTTCTTTGGCCTTCTGTTCACTGCCAGGCATCTAAAATCAATCAAACTATGCATGTTATGAAGCTTTGTGGAATTCACTTTATGGACCATAGATTTTTCGAGCCACTATGGGTATAAATCGGTTCAAGGAGGTTTTGCGTTTCATTCGTTTCGACGACAAAACGACAAGATCCGAGAGACGCAAAAAAGATAAACTGGCTGCTATACGGGATATATGGGATAAAATATTAGGAAATTTGAAAAAGCATTATTTGCCAGGACGAAAAATAACAATCGACGAGCAGTTGATACCTTATCGTGAAAGATGTCCATTCAAACAGTATAATCCCTCAAAACCCGACAAGTATGGGATGAAAATATGGTGGGCATGTGACTCAGAAACTTTTATCCTCTAAATACAATTCCATATCTCGGCAAAGAAGGTAACCAAGTAGCTACTGGTTTGGAACGTATAGTAGTAGAATCACTAAGCGAACCTTATTATCGAATTAACAGGAACATACCATTTGATAACTACTTTACGGACTTAGATATGGCTTATAATATGCTATCCAACAAACCGTTGGACTTTCGCATATTTTATGAATATGTTGGATGTATGCTGTCTAGCATCTTATGTTATTTGGACCCATTTGCATCCAAAATGGAACATAAAAAGACACAAAAAAGACGTCTATTCATAATTGAAACAGAAGAACAACTTATAAAGCCCCATATTATCCAAGGATCAAACGTAGGACTGTCTAAATCAACCAGATCCCTTACGGCGAATTTTGCAGGAGAAGCAACTGCCACAAATGCTACAACTCAGTCAACACACAAAAGAAGATGTTACTTATGTCCATCAAAAAAATCAAGAACACAAAAAAAAACGTGTAATAGTTGCAGTAAGAACGTTTGTAACGAATACAGCAGTGTAAAACGTGAGTGATTATTATAGGTTAAGATATGCATTGTTTTTTTAATTTTTATAAAGCAAGCACTCAATAATTTTTACTTTATTAGTTAAAAATAAATATTTAAAAGATTTGATACACATTTTATTAATTATAATATGAAATGCCGTAATATTGTTGCCGTGTGTCCGATGGACACACTCTGTCCTACTACGTTAGAAAAAATAAGTGTCCGGATAAGGGTTAAATAAGTTTACTATATACTGCAATATTATCTTCTTCTTCGTCCAAGGCTTCTCTAAAGATGTTTTCAAAATATACATACAATACAATATTCGTTATTTTTGTTGGAGATATGTTCAGAGAATATTCTTATATCCTTATCATCCAGTCTTGATGTTTTTAGGATATCGCTTAGTTTTATATGTGGTACTTTGTCAAATGCTTTCTTAAAATCAGTTAAACATTATTATGATACAGTATTTATAATATACATTGTTACGCGAATGATTCACTTTTTTAGGTTATTGTGGAGCAGAATATTCGCATGTTCTTTTGTTACTACACCACTCCATTTTCATTGGAATGTAGAAACTTTTAACCTCTAACCTTTAAAAGTATAAAAAATATTGGAAATAGTGAACAATGTCTCTGATCCACAACACACAGAAGCAAAATAAATAAATAGCATTACTTTTTCTAGTAAGACGTTTTCTAAGTAATTAAAACAGATGATTTCCTCTTTTGTATTTTCGAGGTGCCACCAAATAATCTATTTAAAGAGATTTTGTAATTTGTACATTGATTTCCAACTTTTCGTCAGACATGTGAAAGGTAACGCTCAAATAATTTTAAAATAGTAATTGTTTTGTTGCAGCACACAAAGATCATTATATTGTTTGAGGCACACAAAATGAACTAGGATGCTCAGAATCGAAAGAGATGTGGGCGTGGTTCTTTAAGAATCATTATTACTAGCTCAGAAACAAAAGAAATCCAGAGAAGAAACATTAAGCAGATGATAGATACTTGAGCTAAACCAGACATTTGCCAAAAAGGACAACAAATAAGTTATAGATTTGCCAAAAAAGGAGCGCGTCATATTAATTTTTTTGAGGAAAAAAGAAACATCAAAACTATAATATTTATAGAAACAAACACAATAAAACTTAACTTATTAAAATTATATAGTTATGAAGTACAATATTTTAATTTTATTTAATTTTGTACAAATTGATTATGATATTGATTATGTTGATGTTTGATTTATGTCAGAAAGACACTCTTTTCTGTTTATTATAGTTTTTTGTTGTTGATAACTAGCTTTTGATTGTTATTATGGTTACGTACAAAGTGGCGCCAAATATGAATATTTAAATTTTTTGAAATTATAGTATTTATAGTCAGAAAATCTAATATTAGAAAATTATAGTATTAATTTTCGTAAGATAGAATGTTATTATAGATATTGCTTAGTTTATCAACTTTGTATACTTTGTACGTAACCATAATAACAATCAAAAGCTAGTACCACATACCACAAAACTTTTTAATCGGGCTCTGGAAGATATTTTTAGAAGATTAGAATGGGAAGAAAAAGGTATAAAAATTTGTGGACAACGCTTGAACCATCCAAGGTATGCTGATGACATTACATTGATAACCAATAAAAAAGAAGAATTATTTGAAATGATGAAAGAACTGGACGTAGAAGCTGGAAAGATAGGCCTTAATATGAATTACAGCAAGACAAAAATCATAACAAATACAGATGAAGACATCACAATGAGGATCGGACAAGATGAAATAAAATAGGTTCAGGATTATATATATCTGGGTCAAACTATAAAACTTAACAAAGAAAACCAAACAGCAGAGACAAAACGACGAGTTAGACTGGTATGGGCGGCATTTGGCAAACTAAACTACATTCTTAAAAACAAAAGATATCCACAGCATCTTAAGACCAAAGTTTACAATCAATCCGTACTCCATGTTTTTACTTATGGTTCCGAAACGTGGACATTTACAAAAGCCAACATAGACAAAATCATAAAAACCCAAAGAACAATGGAAAGACAAATGTTGCACATAAGAATAATGGATAAAAAGAGAAACAAGTGGATAAGAGAAAACAAAAGTGAGGGATGTTAGACATAAAGTTGCAAAATTAAAATGGAGATTTGCCGAACATAATATAAGACAAAAAGAAGACCGATGGAACAAAATTTAAAAGTTGGAAACCGTGGGAATATAAACGAAGCAGAGGAAGGCCCCAAATGAGATGGGCAGATGATATCCTGGGCTCTAGGTGGATGACTGTAGCGACAGACAGAGAACAATGGAAAAGGATTGGAAAGGTCTATGTCCAAAGATGCACCGAAATAGGCTAATTAGATACATAGATAAAAATCATTCTAAAACACGTATTGCTATCAGTTTTACATTTTTTTATTCATAAGAAGTGAGTGTCTGTATCAACAATTATAATACAACCAAATTTATATGGTCATTAAATTTCTGTAATTGGTATTGGTATTGGTATATATATATATATATATATATAATATATATATATATATATATATATATATATATATATCGAGAAAAGGAGTACGACCGTCAATCCAAAATAAACTAAGGTACACTCGAAGAGTGGTGGGTTTTTCGGTCAAAGTGGAGAAATAAAAGACAAAGAAGGTGGCTACTTCATCTATTTATTGAAGACGTTTCGCTTTCTGCTCAGAAAGCATCATCAGTTCATCTTACAAAGACATGTAGCAGTCAATGATGTTAAAAATATGAAAAAACTTACGAAACTGGACATTCAGAGTTAACGTTGTATAAAATAATTAATTGAAACTAGGTATAGTTTGCAATTTAACAAAATTAGCACAGGAAAAGAACATGTGATAAAAATACATGTATTAAAAAGGTATTATAAAAACTTAAGTAAAAAACATTAAGGTTAATTTTAAAGTGTAAAGAACCAAAAAGATCATACGAATGCACTTCCAACAATTTTATTCCAATAAAATCATCATGCTGAAAATACATCCCTCGGATAGCAACGTTAGCGTTGACAAGCAAATTCGGCAAAATATTTTGTAGAAAGTTTAAATAGATTTGCCCTGTTAAAGGACCATCAAAAAAGTGAGGACCTACTAATTGGTTATTTATGACACCAATCCTCACGTTAACCGAAAACCTTAACTGAGAACGACGTTCTCGAATAGCATGGGGATTTTCTTCTGCCCACACATGTGAATTTTTGTGAATTATTTATCCCGTCTCTGGTAAATTGGGCTTCATCTGTAAATAGTGTCCTGTATAGCGTTGGTCGATTATTGTTAATCCATCTACAAAATCCCAACCTATCGATCTCATCTCCAGCATGTAGTCGCTGAACCATTTGAATGTGATATGGGTATAGACTATTTTTTTGTAAGACTCTACTTACTTTTGATTGGGTAACATTGAGTTCTCGACTTACTTGTTTAGTGCTTATTGTAGGGTTCATAGTAACGGCGTCCATAATGTCATCTTCCTGCGCTTCATCTACAAGTCGCTCTGTTGTTCCACTAGGAAAAGTGCCATTTTCTCGCAAATAATTAAAAACTGACCCAAATGTTGGATGACTGGGAGTTCGACGATTAGGAAATCTCCTGCGATATTCTCTACTAGCAGCCCTACCATTCCCATTACAGAATCCATAAACAAATATTATGTCTGCATATTCTGTGGTCGAAACTGATGTGGCATTTTGAACGAAAGTAACAAAAGCTCTACAAAACTAACACAATGTACCTAACGTAGATATGACAGAAGAAATATGTATTCTTGTACACATAAATAACAATTGATAATGACAATAATGACAATGGGTATAAAATATCAAGAAACGTCAAACGGTCAACGCCAACCTTCATTTTATACTTTTTAGATTTATTTTTATTTAGTACAGTTGATGCAATTGTATTATTATTTGACATACAATTTTAATCATTTACAATCAACAAAAACTAACACATACAAGAGGTTTGACTTTTTAATCAATTTAATTTATAATTTATCGAAAATAATGCCCCAATACGATCTATGAGTAAAAATTGAAAAACAATTGATTCTATCGTAGAGATAATACAAAGTGACAGTAAAGATGTTAATTTTCTACGTATTAGATTATGTTGTAGAAACTCATTTTAATTAAAATATTTGAAATTTATAACATTTGTTTAAATTAATGCCTTATAATTTGATACTTTATTATGGTTGTTCTATTTTTGGTAAGATTTGATCGTTCACTAAAAATTATTAAAAGTGCGACAACATTGTCGCATATGTCGTTTTCATTGGCTATTTATGTAGTTTGAAAATCACTTATTGCATTTTAAAAAAAAATTATACGGGGTGTAATATTTAATACGAATCCCTAAATTAATTTTTCCAAAGCCAGTCCTGGAATTTTTTAGTTAGCTAATACCAGTCGAATGCTTTATAGTAGTGAACTGTATTATGCAAAAATTAAAAAAATCAAATGAGCCGTATAAACACTACAGTAAAATGAAATAAATGGTCAAGTACACTAATCACCCTGTTAATTAATAGAAGAGGAGTTGACATTTTTTAGTGGCCACATGATATGCTCCCTGAGGGACACTACATATGGTAGAAGTATGTAAAGTTCCTCATGACTCACCCTGTATATATATAATATATATATATATATATATACAACGCTAAAGTCTAAGGATATTTTAATAATTTGACAATACCAATGACGGATAGGTTTTTTTTAGTTTTTAATAGTTTTTTTTTCATAGCTGCAAAATAAGAACCCTGAGACCAAATTTTGCTTGAATCTGCTTTACAATTTGGCCTCTGTAATTAAGATTATTGAGATATTTATTGAATAAAAAACTAAAGAACTGATTAATTTTATTGTATTGTTTGTTATGTCTATTTCATTAAATGTTATAAAATCAGTAACTGTGTTTAATCCAAAATAAATTTTAATATCAGTATACTCCTTCACGGAAGAAGCTAAGCTAGGAAAGCTAAAAATGCGAAAATGTGCGATGCAATTAAAATATATTAATAGAATACCTTAAACAATTTTATTTCACGCATAAAACAAACCAAATATAAATATAGCTTCTTTTTTATCCTAATTGAAAACTGCGCCAGCCAAAATTAATTCACTTTACCAAATGACCTATACTACCTTAAAAACTTCCGTCCAATACATGTCAATATTGTCATTTCAATCAGTTGCTATCAACAAGTCCTCGTAGACACTTTGTCTCAGGACAAGCAACCTCATGTAGAGTCTTACTTTGCCATGTTATCAATTCCACTGGTAACTTTAACATCTTAACATATAAGATCGAATAATGTAACCTAAATTTAAACTAATAACATTTAACGCGTTTTTACTGAAATATTTAGTGTCTCAAAATATGTACACCTAGTCAGTATTAACCACATTTTGTATTAACTTTGGTCAAAATTTAAATTTCACGTTCTCTTTAATTAAAGTGGTTATATACTTTTAGATCACACTAATGATGGGATATCGATTCCGAAAACGTTTTGTGATATAGCGCTATTGGATGTTTTAATTATATACCTTTTATAAAGGATTTTAAATAAAATTTTTTGTGATACATGGCCAGCTACGGGAACTTAGTTTCCTTGTGGATTTAAAAAACTTTTTTTTTTATTTTATTATTTACTGTTCTGTTTCAAAATTTTTTATCTGTGTAAAATTTTGTTCCCATATTTTAATAAACCGATTAACAAAATAATATATCCAAAATAGAATACAGATAATTAGTTAATTATAAATAATAAATGTTGATATTTGTTGTATCTATCAATTTTAAAATTTATTAACTGGAAATAAACGGTTTTTCGGTAATACAATTTCGGTGATTTGATTAAAATTGCTGAAATGTTTGTCCAATATTATATATAGTCCAGTCACTGTGAGGAAAAGAGGTCAATACCTCTAAATTGTTTATAACTGAATCGATTTTGCTAAAAATTTGGAATTAGGCTTATCTTACCTAGCTCTTCAAAAGTTATATATGCGCTAGGTGAGCTTTTTGTTCTAAAGGGGTGAAATCACCTCTTATAACCCCAGACAACCAGCCAACCACCCCAGAAGTAGAAGCACCCATCGGCACCATATAACTGTTTTTTGAGTTATTTACTACCCACTGTAAAAATTTCAGATAAATCGGTGCAGTTATAAAAAATTTAAAGGGAAAATGCCACAGTAACTGGACTAATATATAAATAGTATGTACTTATTCAAACACTTAGTTAGATTAAAATTATTCAAGGAGGATAAACTCACCCAAGCTACTAAGGATTTCATAAATAAAAGTAAATTGAAAGATAATTACACAGATAATTTGACAGCTAAACACAGATCTTAAACATCTTAAAACCAATTCGAAAACCTTCCCAAAAATTGAAACACTTAGACATAGCTCAAGCCATTGACCAAATAACAGTTTAAAGGTTTTGTGCTAAAAAGAGTAAGATGTTTTAAAAAATTTTGACTTAGAATTGTATAAACGAAAAGAACTTCAGATCCTAATCACAGTCAAATACCTAGTCCAAAATGTAGACACAGAAGACATCCCAGATATCACAGATGAAATAAAAAAGAACTCTCTCGGAGATGAAAAACAATAAATAACCTGAAGAAGGTGGGTTAGTCATAGAAGAAATCAAAGAAGGAGAAAAATTATATGTGTTGAAAAAGATGTCCAATATTTGTTTTACCAGAGGCGCGAATGGTATATTACAATATTAAACATAATGCATAAAAAATGTGACATTTCAGACCGTAACGAACTACAGACCAATTAGTTTCCTCTTCTATACATATAAACTGTTATGAATAGTGCACAAAAAATAAATTTTTAACTATCGTGTTACTGGTTTTTACATATGGTGCAGACACACTAACTCAGAACAATAAATAAATTAAGAGTTATACAACAAGCTATGAAAAAATTAATGTTAGGTATTACCATCGAGATGAAGTACCAAAACTAAAAATAAGGAAAAGAACAGAAGTCACGGTTACATTTAAAAAAATAGCCATGGCTAAATAGTCCAGACATATAGCCAGATTTACGGATGATAGATGGATCAGAAGATTTCGGAACGACGACCAAGAGATAAGATGCATATTGAAGCAGAAGACGCCTACCAACTAGGTGGACAGATGATATAAGGCGCATCACCACAAATTGAATGCAAGAATCTGAAGATAGAAATAGGCAAAAAAATTTACGGGAGTTCTACGTTTAGCAGTGACGAATATAGGCTAATTAATAATAATAAATAAGCCTTGTCTTGTTCTATGTTACCACATTCCATGTATTGAAACATAATAATACATAAAGTAGTTTATATATTTAAATTTTTGCTCATACTTGGTTTTAACATTTATCATTAGCCTTTTTTATTATACTTTCGTCTTTCTATCTTTAATTTACTTTATTCATTTTCGTGTAGTTCTTCTCTTTATATTTTCAATTATAGATTTAAAAGAGGTCTAAGTAGCATCCTCTCTACATCAATCAGAAAAAAATCTCTCCTCTTTGCTTTGTTGTGATCATTCTTTGGTCGCAGCCTTTATCTTTGAAGTATTTTCGAGCCCGACAAAAAAAAACTAAAATAAAAACATATACCGAAACTCTCACTTTACTATCAAATCACCATTTTACAATACAAATTTGACTATCCCCTTCTTCTAGATGGGCTTCTTTTCCTAGAGCGGCTTCTTCGTCTGCTTCGGCTGCGTCTTCCTCTACCTCTGCGACCTCTACCTCGCCCTCTCCTTCTTCCTCGTCCTCTTCTTCTTCCTCTACAGGCAATAGTCGATGTTTTTCCACGATTTCTTATTAAACTTCCCAAAGTGTATCTAAAAAATAAATGCTTGATTTAGTATGTCTTCATGATAAAGAAAACAAATAACATAATGAGGAAAAGGGGGAAAATACATATAGAGAATGTAATTTCTTAACCACTTTGGTATTAGAACAAATAGTTGGAAAAATTTAGGAAAAATGTAAAATTCTACTTTTAATCAAAAACTGCAAAAGCCAAATAAAGACAAGGGTTCCATATAAACTAATTTGTTTAAACTGTTTAGTAAATAGCATTGTATGAAATTGTTACAAGAAAATAATCTAAATGTCGCTTAAAACAATATCTACAATATTTTTAATGAGGACACAATCATGGCAGTGAAACATGAAAGACCGCTAAGTGGAAGTAAAGCATTGTTTATGAAAATAGCGAATTGAATAGAAAGGATTTAGAAAACTAAACGATAAGTGCTTAAAAACAGTTCTTACATTTGTTCTTGTTCTTAGAGAGTGACTATAATCAGCTGTAAGAACAGCAACTCTATATTTGGAAGGTTAAATATATTTCAAATATAAATATAAAACAATCAACAAAAAAATTAAAAATAAACTTAAAAATAATAAATTCATCAATTTTTTGTAATTTTAAAACAATTCACTAAATTATTTATATTATTTTCAACTGGGAACGGATCAGGATTTGACAACTACATAGTTAGCCAACAAATACAAAATGTAAACAGCCAACCACATTAAATTCATTCAATGGTAAATTATTAATGCAGTTTCTAAATAACACACAAAGTCAACAATAAATCAACAATATACGGAGTTATTCACAAATCTCCTCACAAACCCAAGGTATGTACAATATGCAAATAAAACAACCCACCATATCTTCCACCAATATAATATTTCCTCCAAATCATAAAATAATATATAAATTAACAAAATGGACCACACAACACAAATATAAATAACAGAAGTAGCTAGGAATAATACAGAATATCATCAACAAGCGATGACGAGAAACCGCAAATGTTTCAACAAAAAAGTAATGGCAAGTAGTTAAAAAATACCAAACGCAGGAAAATCCGATCAAATTTAAAAATAAACAAAGAAGATAATACTATTAGATAATCGAATAAATATAATACCCCAAAGGATACCCAAAAACAGCACCAAGAGAATCTAAACCAGCACTAATATTTGTTTACGGTATAAGGATATAACTTACATAATAAAATTTACATAACTAGCTGGAGCTAAACCAGGACCATGGCAAATAATACAGTCAAAATAAAATAAAGCGACCCAGAAATATACAGAAAATTATCAAGGTATATAAGAAAGAAATAATTATTTATTACACACATTAACCGAAGAAAGAAATAACCTGACTCTGTCAGAAGAAAGACTCTGTCGTAATTAAGTATCTTCATTATTCAAATACAATAGAATATATCAAAGAAGAACTAACAAAGCTGGGTCACAAGGTAATAAACATCACTAATCCCAAACGTAGAATTACAAAGAGCTCGTTAGTATGTTATTTGTTGACCCTGAAGCATCAGACAATAACTAAGATATATATAGAATCAAGAAATTATAACACTGCAATGTAAGTTAAACCACTCATAAAAGAAAACTGTAATATCATCCAATGTATTAAATTTTAATTATATGGCTATTTAAAAACATATTGTGATAAATCATATGCATACGTTAAATGTGGAGGACAGTACAGTACTCCACACCATCCTCAAGACTCAAAGGTCCACTGCTGAACATATGCCCGTTTTTCGTGTTTCCAACCCTGTCTGTCTTGAGCCACTATCATCCAGTTTCTATTTTTTTTTAATAATCAGCCCATCGTGTAGGTGGTCGACTGACGCTTCTCTTGTCTTTCCTTGGTCTCCATTCCAATAACCTCCTTTGTCCATCGTCAATTCATCATTTTAGCTATGTGTCCTGCATATCCCCATTTTCGTCTGACTATCCTTTTGATGACGTCAGTCACCTTGGTTCTTCTCCTGATCTCTTAGTTTTTTTATTTTGTCTCGCAGACTTATTCCTAACATGGATCGTTCCATTTTTATAACACAGACTCATAACATAGTACAGAAAGCTGTAAAAACAACAAGAACACACCAGCCACATATACTTTATGTAGAGTGTATCGCCCAGCTAATTATAAAGGACACAAATATTATCGTAATTTAAATAGAAATAAAAATAACGCACAAAGTATGTATAATCATTACCAAAATATGTCGCAAGTACGTAACAGATACTTAATTGCTAATACCGTAATACCAAATTTAAGCTATGCTAATGTAGTATTTACTATAGAACGTCATGCTACTCCTTCAGATAACTAAAATTAAAATTCTATTCTTATAAAGATTTTAAAAGAACTCAAACCTATTTTTAATTAAATCTTGCAACAAAAATAGTATGATAATAATATTCTAACCAAACTCGTATACAAATAAAATTCTTTCTACGAGTAGCTGAATGGAATTCCAATGGCCTGCTGAAGTACAAGTTAATAATTAATATTTCTACAATAAAATCTAATACATATATTATTAAGTGAGACACATTTTACAGACAAATCATATTTTTAAATATCGCATTATCTAACGTACCATACTAACCACTCAGACAAAGTATGTGCTTTACTTTACGAAATAACAATTGCAGCAGTATATTGCTCTCCAAAGTACAATATTAAAAAAACAGATTTCGAATTCTTCTTTAATACGCTAGGCCTACAATTTATCGCAGCTGATGACTTTATTGACCTAGTTGCCCACACAATACGCAAGCTAGAAGAAATGTATACCACCTTGTCAAACGCCTCAAAAAATATGGGCCTGCAAGTAAATGATGAAAAAACTAAGATAATGGCATCAACACCACACAATAGAGCCAAAAACATGCCAAAAATTCACGCTTGATAACTCTACCTTTAAAGTGGTGGACAAATTCACATACTTAGGCTACCTGATCACCAAGGAGAACGTCATGACGAAAGAAATTAAGCGAAGAATAATCCTAGTAAACAAATGCTATTTTGTACTGAGTAGACATATGAGAAGCAGAAACTTAAGCCAAAAAACAAAAATAACTATATACAAAACCCTTATATAACCGGTGTTAACATATGGGTCGGAGACATGGACCCTTTCCAAGGCAGATGAAAATCTTCTGCTTATATTTGAACAAAGGATCCTGAGAAGTATATATTATGGTATATATTATGGTATGGTACAAGATATATCATAGATATAAACATATATTTGTTGGTAAAGAGACTCTTTATAAAAATAGGAAGACTAAGATGGGCACGACATCTGGCAAGATCACAGCAGAACAACCCTTCTAGAAGAATTCTTATGTCACAACCTGTGGGAAGTAGAAGTAGGGGTAGGCCAAAAATCAGATGGAAAGATGATGTACATGATGACGGTAGCCAAATGGGCACAGCTAACTGGCACCATAGAAGATCTACAGATTGATGACAACGTAACAATCAAAGGAAAGGATCAATTCAAATACCTGGGGTTCATAATCACGAAAAAGGCAACAACAGAGGAAGAAATTACACAAAGATTAGGACAAACAAGAACAGCAATCCGACAACTTAACTTAGTATGGTGTGATAGACACCTAAATATGAAGACAAA
This sequence comes from Diabrotica undecimpunctata, assembly GCF_040954645.1. Classification (NCBI taxonomy): domain Eukaryota; kingdom Metazoa; phylum Arthropoda; class Insecta; order Coleoptera; family Chrysomelidae; genus Diabrotica; species Diabrotica undecimpunctata. Next base: position 109,943,994 of record NC_092804.1, on the reverse strand, counting down.
AACGCAGATTTATAAAACATTAGTGCGAAGTATTATGACATATGGGGCCGAAAATTGGATCATAAACAAGAAAAACAGCAGTAAGATAATAGCAACAGAGATGGAATGCCTGCGAAGATGCTGCAGAGTAACAAGAATGGATAGGAGAAGTAATGACGAAATAAAGCAAAGAACATCAATAGAAACAGACATACTAACATATATAGAACAAAAAAGACTAAAGTGGTATGGACATGTAAGAAGAGCTAGCGACAGCAGATGGATAAAAAGAATAACCGAATGGAGCCCCATAGGAAGGAGGAAAAGAGGACGACCCCGAAAATCCTGGAGGAACGAAGTAGACGACGCCATGAGTAAGAGAGGACTAAACGATGGAGAATGGAACAACAGAGAGAGATGGAAACGGTTGAGCGAGGGAAGGTAGTGAATACTGTAGAATCCCTAAATATATAACTGGCACCAGTTGGCAATGGATAGAACTGATAACAACAACAGCAAAAACGCTTAAAGAATTGACTAAAAAGGGTACAGTAATCCTTACATATATATTTAACGCAATATTAAGGTATACCTTATTATTGACCTAACAATTTAACAATTGCAGAAATACTTTCATTTACAAAACCAGAAAAGGATTCGGTAAAAACTCATCCTTTCGACCTATCAGTCTATTATCAAGAATGTCCAAATTATTAAAAAAACTTTTAATAAAAAGAATAGATCCAGATTTTATAGGCGTAGACTGGATACTAAATTATTAGTTTGGACTTTAACGAGAACATTCAACTATCCAGCAATGCTACCGAACAACCCTTAAAATCAACACCGCATTGGAAGAAAAGGAATATTGCCCAATGGTATTACTAGATGTAACTCAAGCTTACATAAAAGATACCTTTACAAAATAAGGTTTGCCATAAAGGACTTCTTTATAAAATTAGACAAATATTACCACCATTCTTTCGAATACTTTTATCATACTTGGCAAACCGACGGTTCAGAATAAAAGGAAATGGATAAATATTAAAAATGTATCCCATTAAGGCGGGAACTCCGCAAGGCAGCGTCCTGGGACCTCTATTATATTTATTACATACGTCTGATATACCAACTTCAAATAACGTAACAATTGGGATATTTGCAGATAACACAGTAGCACTTACAACTCATACATCAAAATAGTAACACAAAAACTACAAGACTTGAGGAAAGACACAGGACAAAAACAACCCAATACCTTTGGACTACACCTGGACCAAACCCTGTGTTAGAAGGAACAAAGAAAAGAAATATAATTAAGGCAAAAAGAAATCAATTGGTTAATTGGAAAAAAACTCAACAAATGAAAAAAAAAAAAGCTGTCAATAAATAATAAAATTTTAATTTATAGAACAGTTATAAAACTAATATGGACATAGAGCTGTGGGGCTCTATTTAATATTGCTCTAATGGAGAGATGTCAATCAAAAATCTTAAGAGCAATTTTTAATGCACCGACAGGACCCTAACTCATCACATTAACTTATAGGTTAATCTTTATTCTGATTGTTAATTTATTAGTTACAATAAAAAAAATATATAATAGGTAATATCGATTTGTAATAATCTAAAAACTAAGATCTTTAGAAGAATAGTTAAAACAAATTGGTGATGTATTTGTATTTACTGTATGCTAAAAGTAAAAATTAAAGGTCAGCTGTAAGTAAAATCATTTAAATATTCTATAATAAACCATTTATGTAATATTCTGAGGGTAAAAGTGAAACGTCAGACATAAGTCAAATGGTTTACATACTATATAATAAATCACTTCAATGATATTCTAATTTTAATTGAAACATATATTTACTTACCTATTATTTTTCTTTTGTATAGCTCCTATGGCTGCAGCTTTTTGAAGAACTGTAGTAATTTTGTCAACGTCAGAACCATCTTTCGGGTGAGCAGTTTGTATGCATTCGTGTAATCGTTTTAAAGTTAGGCCACCGGATTTTTTCAGAAGAGTAAACACCGTTCTTGCAAGCTTACGCGTGAGTATGTTCTTAGACATCTTTACTTTTAAATTTTGTCGACAGAATTTGGATTACCGACAATCTACTACCGATTTCAGAAACAAAATGGCATTTTATAAATACACAAGCGATTACCTTGACGATAAAGGTAACGATTAAAAACATACCACTTTAAAATATTATTGAAATATACTCTAAATGCAATATTCTCATTCGTCAATAGAAGTATCTTTCTAATTATAATAGGTAGTCAGCTTTTGATATTGTAATTAACTTTAAAATTGGCTTGCTTTGTGAATAATAATGCTTCTTTTCCCCAATGGCCTTTTGCCCTTCAGTAGACAGACAAATTTCTTTAATTTTTCTGTTCTCGTCATTCTATAAAATAATGGTTTTATTGATAAGTGTTACGTTTTTGTCTGGTTTTAAATTAAGATCACCATACTTTGTGATTATTTTATTACATTTAATACGCATATTATTGCTAATTCTCAAGGAAAATGAAATTTCTGTAATTGGCTATATACTATAAATTAAAAAAGTTTTATTAAAAAATCCTTTATAAAGGGTACATAATTAAAAATAGCCTTTCAGGCTACATCACAGAGCGTTTTCGGACTAAAAAAGCATATCATCAGTGTATAATTACCTGGAATAAGTATTACCGCTTTAGAAAAAGCAAACATAAATGTTTATTTATGACTAAGGTTGACAAAGCAATGTGATTATATACTTACCAGGTATATATAAGTCAAATCACTAAACATCTGGATGAAAACCCTTAGAAAGTTACAAAATTTGTTTTGTTTTACATTATTGTAAAAAATATTTTGTGATGTTAACGTATTTAACCCTTATCCGGATAAGGTCGGTCCAATGGGCCCGAGACGCCAATTCGTCTATCATAAACTGATAAAAAAATTTTATTGAATTTTATGCATCACTGAATTTGTTTAGAAGTATGTTTCCTTCAACATAGTTATGAGTTTTTTTTTAATTATTGAATCTAAAGTAGGCTAACATAAATACATGTACCTAGTGGGGTGGGACAAGGATAAAAATATATTGAGAAGGACCTTTATGTTGTAAATTACCATTTGGAAAGTAAATGCTAGATGCATGTATGATGTTGAGTTATTAATTGACATAGCCAGACAGTTGAACTGGTTTGTGTCAGTATAGAGTTTAATGTAGAAATCTATGAAATAAAAGTTTTGAAGAGTTATATTGTAATATATAATTTATCTTGGAAGTCAAACATACTGAAAATTGAAAATCAGGGACAAGAAAACTATTATCAGGCTAATAGTATGTTATGGATTGGAGATATGGGTAATGACCAAAGACAAAAAACGAAAGCTGAAAGTCTTTGAAAGAAAAGTCATGAGAAAGATATTTGGACCTATTAACGAAAACGGAGTATGGAGATCCAGGTACAACCATGAACTTTACTAACTGTCACTAAGGCACCGATCTCAGAATTCATTAAACTTCGGAGACTTCGATGGGTTGAGCATGTAGTGTGAATGGAGATTGAAAGATTGCCAAAAAGAAATAGATAGTAAAATGCAGGACGCAAGACCAAAGGAAGGCCACGGAAAAGGCTGGAAAGGATGAAGGTATAGTTTGAAGGAGCGATTTGTGGTGTGGCGCCATTGGAGAGAGAGAGATAATAATTTATTTTAAAATACTGTGTTTAAACGTGTATAATGATTATTAAGATGGAGCGACAATGAAAATATTTAGGTTGTAGGTAGGCAGGCATTAAAAAAATGCACTTTAAGAGGAATCGAGGCTTTCAAACTCTGGTTATACCGAAGAGGGTGCCAGCACATTTATTAGCCACCCTAATTTGAGACATATTTTTATAAAACAAACTTATATATTACTACTAACCTTTTAATTATATCATATTAGTGTGTAATATTTAGTAATTTTTATTATAACATTGGATTATAATGAAATAGTTGTTGATATCAACAAAATAATAAATTTTGCTCATATAACCTGTTTGATTCTTCTTCTTCTTCTTCTTCTTTTTTTGGGCTATGTTCTAGACAATTTACCCAGTTTACTTCGAGGGTAGACACTTTTTGTCTTGCTTCAGCAATCAGTGTCTACCTACACTTATATTCTTCCTTTGTTTGTTTAAGGTTATTCTACATGTATACTTGTGCTGGTTTTTTTTTTCTTCACAGGCTAAAATATTAGTAATATAACACAACAAAGGTATAAACTTTTCTCGCTCGGGGGTAGCGTCCAAGCTTTGCACACACCAGAAATGCTACTTTATAATTTAATATTAAAGGTAGAAATAAAGTTGCATAAGGTGTTGATTGTATTTTCATTAATATTTGTGAGAATTGTACAAATATTTATGGGGGTGGGAAGTTTAGTTTTAGCTAATTCGGCATACAAGTCAAAGTGTGGGTTTTGATTTAAGTGACATTCTAATAAAATATGGTTTAAGCCTCCCACTTGGCCACATTCGCAATAAGGATCATCTTTGACTCCAATTCTGAATAGATGAAGAGGGGATGAGCAATGGCCCGTTCTCATACGGATGATTGTAGTTAAATGTCTCCTACTGATATATGCGAATTTATTGAACCATGGTAGTGTGTGGATTCGTTTATTAATTTTGGCATAGAATGAATTGCTTGTGCCATATCCTTCGTACCATTCAGCTGCCCAATTAGACCAAATCTCTCTTTTCAAGTAGGGTGTAAAATTTGAAAACTCTAGCTTGATATTCATGGGAATATTCAGGGAACGACCTATATTGGCAAGTTGGTCGGCCTTGTAGTTTCCAGTGATACCAGTGTGTCCTGGGATCCATGCTAGTAAGATTTTGATATTATTGTTCCTTGCTAGGATAATTCCTCTTTTCGTTAAATACGATATATGTTCTGTATCTTTAGAAAACCCTGTTTTTTTAATTTTTTGTAGTGCACTTTTGGAGTCAGAAAAGATAATGGCTTCTGTGATATTTTGTTCCCGTATAATTTGGACTGCATGATTGATCGCAGTAACCTCTGCTGTACATATTTGGGTATGATTGGGTAGTTTAGATGAAAATAAATAGTTTATATCTGGGGAAAAAACACCAAATCCCGCATTTCCCATTGTGTCCGTTGAGCCATCTGTAAAGAATTTTTTGTATGAATGGAATTTTTTAACTAAGTTCACAAAATTCATAAGATTGAATTCATTTTTTGTAATATTTTCATTCAGAATTCCTAATGGTTGAAGTTGTAGTTCCAAGTCATATTCATGGCAAGGAAGAAGTTTACTGGAATATAGGTTCTGCAAATAAGGTTGGATTTTTCTGATAGTTGCTATCAATATGGGTTTTTCCTTATTTCTCCAGTATTTATTGTCCATATTACAAAGTGCTTCTAATTCAATGATTGATTGAATGACAGGGTTGTTTTTAATGCTTAGGTTTTTTAGCAAAAATTTTATGGTGAGCCATTCTCTTCTGTATTTTAATGGCAGTTCTCCAGACTCTGATAACAAGGCTTGGATTGGAGTTGACTTCATGCATCCTGTGATAATCCGAATACTTTGGTAGTGCATCTGATCTAGTTTCTTCAATATATATTTAGGGCACGTAGATAGGAATTGACCCCCATAGTTTAAATGACTTAGGATAAGTGCTTCATGGATCAGTTTTAATATTTTTGGGTCACTGCCCCACCATGTTCCACACAAGGCACGCATTACATTCAGTGCTTTACCTATTTTGACTTCCAGCTGGTTAATGTGTGCTTTCCATTTAAGGTTCTTCTGTAAAACCATTTCTAGGTATTTAATTTTATCTACCCACTCTATATGCTGACTCTTATAACTGATATTTCCAGGCATTATTTTGGTATTACCCCTTGTAAACAAGATAGCTTTAGATTTGCCCACAGAGATGTTCAAATTATGATTGTCCAGCCAGGCTTCAAGATTGACTAAATATTTGTTTAATTTTGATATCATATTTTTAACATTCACTCCCTTGATTAGAATTACAAAATCGTCAGCATACTGTATGACTTTAGCATTTTTGGGGAACACTTCGTGTATTGAGTAGGTATATATGTTAAATAGCATTGGACTTAATGGTGATCCTTGTGTGAGTCCAGTGCTAGTGGTATTTGGGCCATGTACTAACCCAGAGTTATCTTTGACAAACAGTTCTCTGCATTTTAAAAAGTCATATATGAGGTTAGCTAAATCATGTGGTATATCCAAATGTATTAATGTAGAGTACAGTTTGTCAATATTAACATTATCATATGCTGAATGGATATCCAAGAATATTCCTATTGTACATTCATTATTACTAAATGATTTTTGGATTTCAGATGTCAAAAAGGATAGACATTCTAAACATCCTTTACCCCTTCTAAAACCTAGCTGCAATGGTCTGAGGATTCCCTTATTTTCTATACGCCATTCCAACCTATTTTTGATCATTGATTCTAAAACTTTACCTACACAAGAGGTGAGGGCAATAGGCCTATAGTTAGTTGCAATGAGTTTATCTTTCATAGGTTTTAGGATTGGAATTATTAATGACTGTTTCCATTCAATCGGAATGGTCCCTGTACTTAAGCATTTGTTAAAAATTTGTAATAATAGTAATGATCCTGAATGAGGTAGATTTCTAATCATAGAGTATGAAATTAAGTCAAGTCCCGTAGCAGATTCCTTTTTAGAATTGATTATGAATTTGTATTCATTAAAGGTAAAAGGGGAACTTGTATTGCTAGTTTGTATACTTTGTTGATGTAAATGTATACTGGGAGGAGCCAAGGAATTCAGTATCTCTTGTGCCATATTAGGATCAGGAAGGGAGTTAATTGGGCTATTACCATATCCAGCTATTTTCCTAACTTTATCCCATATTGTCTTGATTGGCGAGTTTCTATTAAGACCTTCTGCAAATTTCCTAAAATTATTCTTTCTTTTTTCTTTAAGAAATCTTCTAGCTATAGCACATTTGTTTTTTACTATTAAATAATTTTGTAAGTTGGGTGTTGATTGGAATTGCTTTGTTGCCTTAATTCTGTCTTTAATGACTTCAGCGCAAGATTCGTCCCACCATGGGATATGATACTGTTTATTAACATTTGATTTGTACAATGGGATGGACAACTGTGCAGCTTCATTTATTAGATCTGCAAATGATCGGTAGTTCTCCCCTGGAAATGATGTAAATGATGACTCTAATACTGAGGTATATTGGTTCCAATTAGCTTTTTTGAAGTTTCTGTTATTCCTTGGTGGCATGTGGATGGTAATGTTTTGGACACCAATTTTGCACATTGTGGGTAGGTGATCACTAAATCCTAGGTCAGGAATTATTTGCCATGATGATCTGGTAGCAATATTCTTAGATGTTATTGTTAGATCCACAGCTGATGATCTTTTTGGAGGTGGTGCTATTCTGGTATATGAACCATCATTTAAAAAAACTAGTTCCAGCTCATCTAATGTTTGGAAGATGTTTCTCCCATTGGAATTATTACAAGGGCTACCCCAAGCCTCATGCTTGGCGTTCAGGTCTCCCATTATTATTACTGGTTTGTTGATTTCCTGGATCAGTTTTATCCATTTTTGTTTAGATATGGTATTTGCATTAGGGAAATAGGCATTAAGTAGGTTAATTTGGAATTTAGGTAGGAAGATTGCTTGCAGTTGAGAGTTGTTATTAAATTTATTACATACAGATATTTCATAAAATTCTACTTCATTCCTAATAAGGATGGCTATACCACCATATGAATCATCTCTATCATCTCTAATTACTTGATAGCCCTTGCATCTGATTATATGGTTATTATTTAACCATGTTTCATTTAGCAATAATATGTCAGGATTGTATTCTTTGATAATTATTTTTAAGTTATCCACATTAGCATTATATGATCTCATATTCCATTGTATTATAGTCAAAGGAGTGAAAGCTTTATTTTTTATTTTTATTTTGGGCTTAGTATTCTGAAGCATCAGATACTGTCCCATCTTCCATTAACTCATAGGTTATGTTATTTGTTGAGCTGCTTTTAATTGTTTTATATTGTGATACATTAGATGAGTTAGGGTATAAGTTTCTTAGCAAGTTGTTTACAAAAGATAGTACCATCTCTTTATGTTGTGGTGGTAGTAATGACATTGCATGGGAGATTCCATGTTCAGTTTCCTTATTTGCACTGTATCCTTTTGATGTTGATGGCATTGATTGAGAATTTGTTGCCCAGTTCAATCTTCCCTCCGGATTAATTAATTGAGCACTATGTTGTTTTTTGTCATATCCGGTCATGTTTGGTTTCCTTCTTTTGGTGGGTTGAGATTTGACGATTTGGTTATATTTTGGTATACTTGTGTCATTCTTTATGGCTTCTATTCTTCTTTCTGTGATATCTATTATATTATTAGGCTTGGATTCTGTATGCAAGACAGGAAAATTCTCTTTGTTCAAAGAGTATTCCCTGTTTTCATTTTTCGGTATTTGCATGTTTGCTTCATAATATGAGATGTTAGAGAAAGACATTAGGGCTTTTATTTCTTTTTGCCTTTGGAATTCTTTACATTTTTTATCTTTAGAGATATGATCATGATTTTTACAGTGTATGCAGTATGTTTCACAATTCGAGGCTTCCCCGTGTTGGTTTTTCCCACAGTTCTGGCACTTTGGGTTCCCTCTACATTGATTATTACTGTGACCATATAACAGGCAGTTTCCACACATTAGGACTGGGCTGACATATGGAATAACCCTCATGGGTAATCCATACACAAGCACCTCCCTGGGCAGTGCTTTTCCTGTAAATGTTACGCATATGGTGGTTGTTGGTACATAGTTTTGTTCTTTTCCCTCTTCGATAATTCTCCTATTTAGTCTTTTTATGTCAATTACTTTACAGGATACTAATTTTGTTTCGATTGCATTTTTAATTTCTACTTCAGATATTTCTTTACATATGTTCCTTATTATACCCTTACATGTGACATTGTGATTTGGGATAAAGACATCATATTGTAAACTTTCCCATCTCTTATCATTCACAAATAGATTTGCCGATTTAAAATCTTTAAAAACAACACCTAACCGGTTTTTCCCTTTACGGTTAAATTTAATAATTTGCTGTAGGTTTAGGTTAAATATTGTTTTAGCAATACTTAAGATGTGAAAATTCCCTATATTTTTGTCTTTTCCCTGTACATATACTTCGAAAGGACCGGAATCATATATATTATATTGGTTATTAATTTTTTTTCCACTTAAATCAGGCGGGGGGTCAGGAGGTTTATCAGGATCGAGGTTAGTGTTAGTGGTCTCCATTTTCGGCTGGAGGAACCGTGTCGTGTATTTTATTACTATTAAGTATGTATGCGGTAGGATCGGGTTACAAACAAAGGATTATTAGTAATAGCCTTATTATCTATATATCAAAGGAGAAACTTTGAAATGCGTCTATACACTTTGACAGTTGTTTTTTAACCTGTTTGATTTATTATGGTTGTTTGCATTGAAGTTTGACAGCGACTGTGCGAGGTTGCCAATTTTTGTGATAGGTTTGTTTCAGTTTTTAAATATATTTTAAATGATATTTATTTAAACAAATCATGAAATTTATAAATTGTCAAAACAAGTTTAATTTATGTTTTGGTTTTATTCCTGAAAAATGGAAGTGAATTCTATTATTGATATAAATAATATAACACAAAAAAGCGATACTGAATTAATTCAATATTTACAAAATATTGGATTACTTAAAGAAAAATTTAAATGTAAAGTTAGACAATGTCGACGTCTATGTCTAACTATATATATATATATATATATATATATATATATATATATATATATATATATATATATATATATATATATATATATATATATATATATATATATATATATATATATATATATATATATAATTTATATATATATATATATATAATATATATATATATATGTATATATATATATATATATATATATATATATATATATATATATATATATATATATATATATATATATATATATATATATATATATATATTTATCTTAAATTAGTTTTGGTTTCTATATTTTTATCTTAATAATATCTTAATAATATACACCGATTAATATATTTTACCTTAATTATTTTTATTTTGGTGAGGATAGGTTGAGTTCCCTTCCTGGGGTGTGAGATGACCTACCGACGTCCGTAGGACGTCATCTCACACCCCAGGAAGGGAACTCGTATATTTTTATCTTAATACTATACACCGATTAATATATTTTATCTGAATTATTTTTATTTAGGTGAGGATAGGTTGAGTTCCCTTCCTGGGAACACACACCCCAGGAAGGGAACTCGTATATTTTTATCTTAATACTATACACCGATTAATATATTTTATCTTAATTATTTTTATTTAGGTGAGGATAGGTTGAGTTCCCTTCCTGGGGTGTGAGATGACCTACCGACGTTTGTAGATCACCATCTGTCTGCTAAACATAACAAGACGTTTAATATATATTTTTTTAACATTTTCCACGATTTGCCATATCGACCTTGCACAGGTAAACTATTAGTCTATTGCATATAGTTCCAATTGTTGTATATTTACCACTGAAGCTAGTATAAAAACGTAAAGTGTTCCTTATTTATTGTTAATTTTTTTATAATAACACCGCACATTTAAGTTCTTTGTAATGAGAAAAATTACAGGAACTACGCTCGGAGATCAAAAGATAAGTGGTGAAATTAGAAGAAAATGTAACGTACAGTGTATAAATAAATGAACACAAAATTGAAAAAAAAACATGGAATAACAACATAAGCAGAATGGAGGAGACCAGTGTCATCAAAATAGCAAGAGATAAGTGGATTGACAGCCTTCCATAGAGGTATTAATCCGCCAATGAACATGCAGAATTGCTTATAAAGAGGAATAAGAAGAATTTCAGTTCTTTAAAATATAAGAAACTTATTTTTTTCTTTAAAAATTTTGTTTAATAATTTTAGTAATTTCTAAAATTTGTTAAATATAATACAGAATTTATTGATCATTTTTATTTTTCATTATTATCTAGTATTTATGTTCAATTGCTGCATTTAGATTATCATTATATTCTAAAATAGTATTTATATAAGTCGATGAGCAGAGTAATAAGTATTTATGCACGTATATTACGTAAAAAGAAGTATTCCCTTCAAAAAATATATCATAAAATTTAAATTATAGAGAATATTTGTGATACTATTACATTTTTATAGATTTGGAAACGTCGCAGTCAACTCTCAATATGGCCGCCCAAAAAGTGTGAAATTTTCAATTTTCAAAGTCATTTTTTATTTAAACAAATGGAAATTCCGCAAATTTTTTTTTGGAAATAGCTTAAAATAATGTATATTTTCAAGATTTACAAAAATTTTTCACGGAAGCGGGTGGCTGATAAATGTGCCAGAACCCCGAAGAGTATTAAAAATATCATAGACTGATAGAATTACAAATAAAGAAGTAAATTGATATAATGTTAAATTCTTGAATAAATGAACTTTGATCAAATAAAAGGCAGATATTGAGGACAGTTTTACTAATTTTATCTTGCCCAAGTACTTTCGCTCCCTAGAGCATCTTCAGGGGCATCTGAAATAAGCCAAGAAACGTTTTTTTAACTGAAGAAATTAATTAACATAAACAACAAACTCGAAGTTGATGGTAAATAAAAGTTTTTATGTGACTTACTTCGTAAATTGCGGATCATCCAACAAGAATGAAATGTTATAAACATAAAATTAAACATCACACTACAACACTACACAAGGACTAAAAATTTTTTTTAAAAATAGGCGAAGATACATTATGTACGGAAACTGGAAACAGAATGGCTCCCAGTCAACAGAAATGTTTAAGTGACAACTTGGATGGGCAGTCAAAATCATGGATATGTGATCTGCACATTTCAAAATTCTATGAAACTAAGCATTGACTAAAGATGCAACTGACACTACTATAGGAAGTCAACTGATGAAACATGAAATTATGTAGAATATTTTTATATCTCACACTCAAACCTGTCTATAATTATTAGGGTATTAGTTTGAGAGCAACTGAAGTCGACGTAAAGTATGAATGCAAGAAATAGACTAAGCAATATATTAGACAGTGGGTAGTTGACTACAATAAAATGGTCTACCAAGCACTATCAATATTGTAAAAAAGAAGAAATCTGACTATGTAATTAAATACTAAAATAGAATTAAAATTGAAGGCAAAGTATGTAAGACCCACAGTCAATGGGATAACTATAAAATTAATACATCAAAGCGTTACTCAAGACCAACTGACCAACTGTGGGAGATGTTGAAATATTCATATGTGGAGGTGGTATATCTAAATTACAAAGAGGTGTGGAGAGTGTAAATAACGCCAACTATAGTCTAATTATTGAACCTGAGCAAGCTAGTTTTGTAAATTATTGAAGAATAAAATAGTAATGTTGATCAAAGTATGAAATTAATAAATTCTTAATGGATATGCTCAGTGCAGGAAGTCTAAACAGCCGAGCTGGGTCCCCTACGAGGTGAAGCTGTAATAAAGTTTTTAAACATAGGTTTAAATTTAGTACAATTTAAATTAATTTAAGTATCAAGACAGTGAGAGTTTCCATTTGTTTCCTTTGTAATCTCCAAATCTTCCAATAAATCCAACTCCAGATAGTTTTTCTTTCTGCTAATATCATGTAAAATAGATGAACCAGTATTGATGTTAAAATTGTGTTTACTGGATAATAAGTGTTGACCAAAACTTAAACAGTTTGGTATTTTCAAATGTTCTGAAACTCTAGTGGATAATTTTCTGATGGTTCTACCTACATAAGAGGAATCACAATTATTACATTTTAATTTGTAAATACCACTTTTGTCAAGTGTCTTTATCCTATCTTTGGTGTTGATTAAAAAGGAAACTAAAGTGTTGTGTGACTTAAAGGAAATTTTAATGTTTTCAATTGTAGAAGTAAAAAGTTTAGATATTTTTTTGCAAATGTTGCTAATATAAGTAAAGAAGAAATATCTGATGTTATTTGAAGCATTAGGTTGAAGAAAACATTGTGTTGAATATGCAAGCTTTTCTGAAATTTTGAGTTTAGATCTATTTAGAAGCTTATAGATAATGTTATGATCATAATCATAATTAAAAGCAATTTGCTTAAGAGTATTAAGTTCTAAATTGCAGTTATCATTAGAAACTGGATGTTTATTGTTGTAGTGGACTGTATTCATTGAAATTAATTAATAGTCTAAAATACTGCATTTATTTATGAATTTGCACAAAAATATGAAAACAATAACAAATAGTTCTATGCTTCTTAACGGCTGGTGATGGAATGTCATTCTGTCATCTGTCGTCTGTACCGACTAGCTGGCTGGCTGGGCTGCAGTGGCGGACCGTTCAAATACAAAATGGGTTGTCGTCGACATACTCCCGGCCTTGAAAGATCCTGAATCTTTCAATTTAATGGAAGGAGAGGACATATTTTGGAGAATGACCTCGTGATGATACCTTCTTGAGTCTTTATTTTTGCAACTCTAGCGGTATTCTGCGATCCGTCATGTATGTGAGTTATTCTGCCTAGTTTCCACTTTGCTGGTGGCAGACAGTCATCTTTGATAAGGACTAAAGTTCCTTCTACTAATTCTCCCTTGGATATTTGCCACTTAGAACGTCTCTGTAGCTCGACGACGTATTCGGAAGACCATCTCTTCCAGAAACTTTGGAAATTTTGTTGGATGCGTTGAAATCTATTGAGTCGTTGTGGAATCTCTTGGAGTAGATCTGGTTCTGGAGCTAGCGTTGGCATTCTACCGATGAGGAAATGAGCGGGACAGAGTGGTGTTAAATCATTAGGATCAGGACTAATAGGACACAAAGGTCTGGAGTTGAGTACTGCTTCTATTTGTGATAGTATTGTTACAAACTCCTCGAATGTAAGATTTGTATTTTTAAGTGAACGTTTTAAGTGAAATTTACAAGATTTTACTCCGGATTCCCAGAGTCCCCCGAAATGTGGAGAATATGGCGGAATTAAATGCCATTCAATACCCTCATGTGTACATGAATCTTGTATGTGTGCATTGTTAATTTTTAAAAATCTTTTAAGTTCAGACATGGCACCTACGAAGTTTCTACCATTATCTGAGTACAATTTGGCTGGCTTTCCTCTACGAGCGATAAAGCGGCGCAAGGCAAGCATGAATGTTTGAGTGCTCAAATCGGTTACGAGCTCAAGATGAATCGCCTTTGTAGCAAAACATATGAATAATGAAATATAGCATTTATTTAATTTGGCACCTCTGCCCTTATTTTTATACAAAAACGGACCGGCGTAGTCAATACCAGTGATGGCAAAGGGAAATGTGTACAGTAATCGGTCACGTGGTAAATCACCCATGATTGGTTGTATAGGTTTAGGATTAAATCGTAAACAAGTAGTACATTGTTTAACAGTCAACCTAGATAGGTTTCTGCCTGATATAGGCCAATATGTCTCCCGAATAATAGATATAAGCAGCTGAGGGCCTGCATGATATAGACGCAGGTGTTCATGACGGAAAAATAATATCGTGAAATGATGTTTTGAATCCAAGACAATGGGATGTTTTTTGTCATATAGAAAATCCGAGTTAGCCAAGCGACCACCAACACGTATTAAACCATCCTGGTCAATAAATGGGTTTAAAGAGAAGAGCTTGCTGTTGGAACTAACGCCTTTTTGTTTTGACAGCTGATCATACTCTTCGCGAAAAGAGTGTAGTTGTATGATCTTCAATAAATAACGACGAGCGTCATTAATATTGGTTAATGTTAGAGAGCCACACTCTCTAAGAATTTTGGGTGTTAATAAATTATTTTTAAATCTAAGGATGTATGCAAATGCGCGCAGTAAACGCGAATATTGTGAAAAGGCCTTGAATGGAAACCATTGTTCTTGCTGAGAATAGGAAACAAAATTGAGAATAGTTTGAGATTTTATTTCGGGTAGAATGTCTACCTTTGGATTTAAAAGGGGCCAAAATTCTTCCCTTAAAGACAACCATGACGGACCGTCCCACCATAGTGAAGAATTTAGTATTTGAGAAGGAGATAATCCCCTTGATAGATGGTCTGCAGGATTATCTTGTGTGGGTACATACTTCCATGTATAGGACTTTGTTCAGACCTGAATTTCGGAGACTCTGTTAGCTACGAAGGTTTGAAGATTGTTAGGAGAAGTATTGATCCAAGCGAGGGTTATTGTGGAATCTGACCATAAATAACATTTATTGAGGTCTATATTAATGGATTCAATTACCTTAGTTAAAAGACGTGAAAGTAATACAGCTGCGCAAAGCTCTAGGCGTGGAATGCTTAGAGTTTTGATAGGGGCAACCTTTGATTTAGCACATAGAATTTTAACCGAGATATTTCCCTTGTCATCAGTACTTCTTAAATAGAAACAAGCACCGTAGGCTTGTTGTGATGCGTCCGAAAAACCGTGTATTTCTATATCTTTAGCATTATTGCACACTGCATGACGTGGTATACTTAATTGTTTCAGATTGGCAAGATCATTTTTCAATCTATTCCAAGTATTTAGTGATGAACCGCTTAATTTTTCATCCCAATTCAGTTTTTCAGTCCATAGCCTTTGCATTAGAATCTTCGCAAGTATGATACAAGGACCTACTAAGCCTAGTGGATCGTATATTCTTGCAATTAAAGAAAGAACATCTCTTTTGGTACAAGTTTCCTTGTAATTGTTATATTGTACATTGTATAATAGTGAATCACGTTGGGATGACCAAATAAGTCCTAAAGTTTTTGTGACTCCATCTTTAGAGAGGTTTAGAATTCCAAAGGAATCATCTTGATTATTTACCCTTTCTAAAACTCTTGGGTCATTTGAAATCCATTTTCTGAGTGGAAAACAACCTGTAAGTAAAATACGTGAGACTTCACGGCAAATGTTCGAAGCTTCAGTAATAGTATCCGCACCGGTTAACAAGTCATCTACGTAGAAATCCTGACGTAATATCTTCGCGATTTCTGGTTGCGACAATTGGCATTCGTTAGCTAACTCGAAAAGGCATCGGATAGCAAGAAAACTAGCTGATGCTTGGCCATAAGTAACCGTATTTAAAGCAAAATGTTGTAATGGATCTGAAGGACTTTCCCTCCAGACTATTTTTTGAAGACTGCGTTGGCTGGGATGAATTAACACCTGCCTGTACATTTTGGTTACGTCTGAGCTTATGATGAATTTGTGTTTTCTGAATCGGATGAGAATTGAGAATAGATCTTGTTGTATACTGGGTCCGACGCATTGAATATTGTTTAATGATAACCCGTTGCTTGTTGGTGAAGATGCGTCAAACACGACACGAAGTTTTGTTGTAAGACTGTCCTCCTTTAGGACACCATGATGTGGCATGTAGTAGTCGACAGTAGAGTTTTCAGAGATATCTGCTAAAGACATGTGGTTTAGCTCCTGATATTCGCGCATGAATTGTATATATTGTTCGCGAAGAGGATTGTTTTGTGCTAATCTTTTTTCTAGATGATGAAATCTTCTTTCAGCTTGTATCCTTGAATCACCCAACACATGCGGATATTGTTTTAATGGCATCATAACTATGAATCTACCATTTGGATCACGTGTAGTAGTTTTTTGAGAATTGTCCTCGCACAATTGCTCTTCTTCAGATAGATGAGGAATATTTGGCAATTCCTCTACTTCCCAAAATTGCTGAAGAAGTTTAGTTAGTTCCAGATTTGTGCTAAGATTGCAAGATATTGTATTGTGGGGAACCGATCCCAGCGGGCCAGAAATTATCCACCCAAATATTGTTTTTGTTAAAATAGGACCTTGATCTAAAGATATGCGACCTTTACAAATCAAATGCCAAAAAATATCTGCGCCGATAAGAATGTCAATAGATCCAGCATTGCCAAAATTAGGATCTGCTAACCGAATTGTATTAGGAATGTTTATAGCGCTTACATCAATGTTTGTATGAGGAAGAATATTTGTTATTTTTGGCAATACAAAACAGTTGATTATTTTTACAAATTTATTATTAGATGTGCAAATCTCTAACTGACATTGACCTGTAATAGTTGATAGTTTGTTGCCTATGCCCAAAAGATTTAAGCTAACATCTTGTGGTTTGATTCCTAGTTTGTTACACATGTTTGTTGTGATAAATGAAGATTGAGACCCGCAATCCAATAGTGCACGAGCCCTTTGCATTTTACCATTCATATCTTTAACACTTAAGATTGCTGTTGAGAGAAAAACATAGCCTGTATCAGAACAAGAAAGCATGCTGTTACCACAAAATGTATTGTTACTTGTTACTGGATTTATTGGCTTACTTGTACTTTGTGATGGATTTGTATTAATACTGCTATTGGATATATTCGAATTTCTATTGAACGTGCCCGAATTATTTTGGCTTATAATGATGCTCCTATCATTTGTATTATTGTGTAAAAGTGAGTTGTGACGTGCTTTGCACTTGCGACATGGCCCGAGTTTGCACTGTTTATTGGAGTGACCCGATCGCAAGCAGTTTGTACACAATGATTTTGATCTAATAAAATTCTACCTTTCGTTAATTGGATAATTTAAAAATGTTTCGCAAGTGTAAATGCTATGGTCGCCTTGACAAGAGACGCATGTATAGTTTGTTTTTGTTGCTAAGAATCCCCTAGTCGTCCTGTTCTCCTTACTTTTATTTTTTGTTTCAATGTTCACTTCAATTGCCTCTAGAAAATCTGCTCTTGATTTTAAAAATCCTTTTAGATCGGATAAAGTTGGTAGTTCCGTTTGAGTAGCAATATGCTTTTCCCATTCCCTAATAGTAGTTTCGTCTAGTTTTGATGTTATAATGAATATAAGTAAGGCATCCCATTGTTCACACGGCTGATTTAATTGTTGAAGTGACTTTAAATGTTTTGAAAAATCATCTACTAATTTACGAAATTTTACAAAAGATTCTTTGTGAATAGATTCCAATGAAAATAAAGCTTTAATATGATTGTGTATTAAGAGTTTTTTATTATTGTATCGATCACATACAGAGTCCCATGCCAAATTGTACCCGTTTGCGGAAAATTCGATAGGTTTTATGACTGCGGCGGCATTTCCTTGTAATGATGCCCGAAGATAATGATACTTCTGAATATTTGTAATACTATCATTTGTATGAATGAGTGACTCAAAAGTGTCTCGAAATTCTAGCCAAAATTCGTATGTGCCGTCGAACTTTGGAATTTGTATTGTTGGCAGTTTTACACCTTGTAAACGATAAGCCCCGTCAGAAATAGAAGTGTTATTGTTTGTATGCTCGCTTGTCACCGACTTTTTATCATCAATATCCGAAATGAATTTATTTAACAATGCTTTGGCATTAGCCGATAGTGAATAAAAATTGTTTTCAAGTTCTTCCCTTATCACAAAGTGTGGTTCGGGATCGTCTGCCAATTCTTCTATTTCTGATTGGATAATTTTAATTTCTAAAAATGTATTTTCTAGTTTATTTATTCTGTCGCTTAGTTCGATTTTTTCAACATCATGTAATTCTAATTTGCATTTAATAGACTCTAGAAATTTGGAGAAAATTGTAAATGAAGCTTTATGACCAGCTCGTTTTCTAATTAATCTTTTTAAGTGTTCGTCCGACATTGTTTATTAATCAAATAGATTCGAATTGAATTTAAATAGATATATAGATTGTAAATAGTTTTATGCAACTTACACAAACAAAAACAGTATAAATAGGTATAGGAATCAGATGGGAACTCACCGGTATTTTTGGCTGTATATTGTTCGGCAATCCCACGTGTTCTTTCACTTGACCGTTAACTGTGAATCACTTTTAGCACTGATTTTATCACAAATATCGGGTCGAATGGACCAATGTTTATTGTTGTAGTGGACTGTATTCATTGAAATTAATTAATAGTCTAAAATACTGCATTTATTTATGAATTTGCACAAAAATATGAAAACAATAACAAATAGTTCTATGCTTCTCACGGCTGGTGATGGAATGTCATTTTGTCATCTGGCGTCTGTACCGACTAGCTGGCTGGCTGGGCTGCAGTGGCGGACCGTTCAAATACAAAATGGGTTGTCGTCGACACTGGACTTTTATCAGTTACATTCATAGGTTACTCAAATTTCAAAGGAAGAAGAAGTAGGCTACCATCAATATAAAAACCTGATATACTCGGGATAATTAAGGATTAATAGGAAATAAGGGTCTATATGTTTGTAATTAATATTTGGTACCTAAAAATTATAATGGAAGGTCTGTCAGTGATGTGCACGCGTCATGCAGAAAAATCATAATTCATATTCACACTCACTAATACAACTGGTCACACCTATTTTTCTGCTTACTTTTTATATCAAATACACACTTACCACATCTCCACCATTGAATCAGATATCTGTATAGATGGTAGCTTACATACAGTCATAACTTTTATCAATCTTCAATCCACCAACAATAATACCTAGTTTACATTTTTTTCTAACAAACTTTCAGTGTAAATCACACTCTAAAAATATCGTTATTATTATCCAAATTATATACAATGTTGACTACTGCCACACTTAGACACGTATCTCTATTATATTGACTGCTTTGTTTAGACTTACGTCCTAATATGTCATTTTAATCAGTTGCTATCAACAAGTCCTCACAGACACTTCGTCTAAGGACTAGCAACCCCAGTGAAGTCGTACGTTTATGTGACCAATTCGGTTTATAACTAAAGCATCTTAGTTTTTTAATATCAAAGATGTAATTTAAAGTTTATCCAACTACATTTAAATGGTTTTTACCTATATATGTAGTGCCTTTAAACATGTAAATCCAGTAAGTAATAACTCACAATTTTGTAATAACCTTGGTCCAAATTTTAACTTTCACGATTCCTTTAATTAAAATGGTAATACTCATTTTAGGATAGCACTGGTGACGGAATAGTTATTTTGAAAAGTTTCGTGATGTAGTCCGATAGAATTTTTAGATTTAGGTATAAAGGAATCTTTTTAAATAAACATTTTTAATTATATATCTTTAATGAAGGATTTTTTAATAAAATTTTATATTGTTATTAGGGATTGCCAACATCAATAAGCATTGTTGGTCTAGTTGGTTTGTCTACCATACTATAAGGGACATATTATTACAAAAAAATGTTTATATTAGTTTTATTCAATTCAGCAAAAAGGTCGCTGGGGCTATGATCAGCGTACTACCTTTCTGTGCTAGAGTCATTCTGATATAGCTACAATTCCCGTTACTATGAACATCATTTAAATTTGTGCTCCAACATCAGAAAAGCCATAAGAGGATTTTGAGGAGTTCTACACACTTGTAGAAAATATACTAAATATATACACTAAAATATATAAAAAAGAACGAGCTTACCGTCATCATGGGTGATTTCAATGCCAAAGTTGGCAAAAGCAGAATAGAAGATATTGTCGGTCAACACGGCTTATGCGAGAAAAACGAAAGGGGAGACCGACTTATTCAATTTTGTCGGGAAGAAGATTTTGCCATTACTAACACCTGGTTTAGACTTTCTCGAGACCGACTTTATACGTGGAAGTCACCTGCAGATACAGCCAACAATATCGTAAGAAACCAGATAGACTTTATTCTCATTAACAAAAGATTCAATAACAGCTTGAGCTTCGGCGAAGACCTTTCCAGGAGCAAACATATCATTGGACCGCAATCCATTAGTGGGTCAGATAGAACTCAAACTAAAGAAACTCATTAAAATTAAACCTAAACAAAACCTGGATTATGACAGTCTAAAAAACCCCGTAGTTTATCAGAACGTAAGAGATGTAATTAGAAAAAAACTGGAAACCGCTAAACAACAGACACAAATTGTAGAACAAAAATGGAGTTAGATCAAAAACGTCATGCTAAATGCGGGAAAAGAACATCTGAAAAAAAAACAAGAGTAAAAAATAAAGAAAATATGACTGATAACATTCTACAGATGATGGACCAAAGGATATTAATGAAAAACAGGGACGCGAAGAAATACCTAGAAATTAACTAAACAATTAAAAAAAAAATACGAAGAGCCAATGAGACATAGGTGCAAGAAAAATGTAAACTAATCGAAGAGCTCCAAGTGAAGTACGATCATATAAATATACACCGGAAGATTCGAGAAGCCACTGGTCAATACAAGAGGAGAAACACACACCTCCTCATAAAAAAAACGGGAACCTGTCGACGACAGTTAAGGAGAAGTTAGTGACCTGGAAAATATATATCAAAGAACTTTTCTGGGACTACCGAGGTAACCTTTCAGAAATAAATTGCTTAACAGAACCATCAATACTAGAAAGCGAGGTGAAAGCAGCTTTAAAACAGTTAAAGAATGGTAAGGCCACAGGTCCAGACGAAATACCCGTTGAACTTATTAAGATGATGAGTGAAGTGAGCACGAAAGAATTAACTGAAATGTTTAACGCCATATACGATTCAGGTAATATACCAGAGGAATGGCTATTGTCAACATTTTTAACACTACCAAAAAAACACGATCTGCGAAAACTTTCGAAGATTTCCGTGTTATCGGCCTTATAAGTCATGTACTTAAGATTTTTCTTAAAATCATGCATGCCAGAATTTATAAGAAATGCGAAGAAAATGTCGATGAAATGCAATTTGAATTCCGCAATTGTATGGGTACACTTAAAGCACTTTTCACCTTACAAGTCCTACTTCAGAGAGGCCGCGATGTCAGTTGTGATGTCTATATTCGTTTTATTGGCTACGCCAAGGCATTTGACCGTTGTTAGCACCAGAAGATGATCGGCGCACTACAAAGAGTAGGATTTGATGAGAAGGACATTCGGATTATCATGAATTTATACTGGAACCAGCGTGCTCAAGTCAAGGTCGAAGACCAGCTGACTGACCAAGTAAAGATCATGCGAGGAGTAAGGCAAGGTTGTGTGCTCTCGTTGACTCTTTTCAATATATACTCTGAGAATTTTTTTACTGCAGCCCTCACAAACCTAGAGATGGAAATCCGAGTAAACGGTGAATACATCAATATTATCCGCTACGTCGATATCACTGTGTTACTAGCAACCAGCCTAAATGATCTACAAGCCTTACTAGACCGAGTGAAGACTGTGAGCATAACATACGGACTAGACCTTATTGAGCAAACTAAATTCATGGTTCTCGGCCGTGCAAATTTAGATCCCGGGGTACTAATGACAGATAGAGAAGAGAACTTGAGAGTCGACAGATTCGCTTACCTTGGAACTACCCTCAACTCAAAATGGACTACGCTCAGATTAGATCCAGATTAGATTGGCTGAGATTAGACCCCGAATTGAAATGGCACGGTATACATTTACTAAGTTGAGATCCTTGCTGTGATCCAATGATCTTAGTTTCGGATCTTAGCGGATAGTGAGGTACTACATTCTTTTAGTGTTACTATATGAAGGTAAAGCCTAGACACTGACGCAAGCTACTGAAAAACGGATTGAAGCCTTCGAGATGTGGATCTACAGTTGGATACTAAAAATATCGTATGTGGACCATGTCACTAACCTTGAGGTCCTACAGCGCATGACAAAAGAAAAAGAACTGCTTAATTAATTGAAACAGGGTAAGCTTGAGTACCTCGGCCACGTGATGTCAAACGAAGAAATATATTGAATTCTTCAACTCGTTATGCAGGGTAAAGTATTTGGCAGTAGAGGACTGGGACGCCGTCGTATCTCGTGGTTGAAAAACCTCCGACAATGGTTTTGAATGAGCTGTTTCGCAGAGCAGTTAACAAAACCATGATAGCCTTAATTATTGCCAACATCTGGACTGGATAAGGCAATGAAGAAGAAGATTCAATTAGAACTGATCTCTGGTAGCCCCAGGTAAAACAACATATTTTTTTGGGCTTCAAATTCATATTTTAATTTGATGTTTAGCACCTAGTAATTAGTTGGTAGTATATTTTAGGCAATTTTTTGTTTTATTTTTAATATTTTACTTTTATTGATAATTAGGATATTATCTGTTTTATAAAATATATTTCTTAAAGACAGCTAGTAGTTCAACTCTGTATTGACGACTTAGTCCTGGCTGATCTTATTGGGATGGTTTTTTTATGTTGGATAAATGGTATGTGTGCATTTCTCATGTCGGTTTAGTTTGTCATCTACTATGCTAATTACGTTGTGTAAAATAATACATCGAGCTGTATCTGCGAGTTAGTTCTTAGTCGAGAAATGAATTCATAATATTACCTAGTTCTCTACACTGCATTTCTCTCGTTTCCTTGACTCCTATTTAAGTAAAATATTAAAACGTCCTATTAGTAAAATATTAAAACGTCCATTTACGTAGGTTAAAGAATTCTACATAGCATAGAAGAGAATAGAATAGAAATATCTTTATCCACAAGAATCGGTTAACAAATAAATATATAATCTTAATGACACCAATTAAAGTAAATAGTACCACATACAAAGGTAATAAAAAATATACACGTTTAATATCTTTTTATAAATCGGCTTAAGCTCAAGAAAGTAAATGCAAAAAGATGTGAGGATCACAGACTCATTAGCCTGATGAGTCACACTTTAAAGATATTCCTAAAAATACTACATCAAATAATATACAAAACATGTGAATGGGATATCAGTGACTCCCAGTTCGGTTAAGGCAAGGTTTAGGAACACGAGAAGCAATAGTAGCAACACAGGTGCTAGTCCAAAATTGTTACGATCAGAAGAAGTATATGTTCCTATGCTTTTTAGATTACCAAAAAGCGTTTAATCGTGTCCAACACCACAAGTTAATGCAGATCCTCAAGAAAGTTGATATAGACCAAAAAGACATAAGATGCATTGAAAACTTGTACTGGCATCAAACGGCACAGTTAAAAATAGACAATTCTATATCCAAACCCATACATATAAGAAGGGGCGTTCGACAGGGATGTGTGCTTTCCCCTCTTTTATTTAACATTTATTCGGAAGCCATATTTCAAGAGTCTTTGGAGGATGCAAAGATGGGAATCAAAGTGAATGGAGTATTGATCAACAACATACAATATGCTAATGATGGTGTGTTAATTTGTGACAACATAGTCGATCTTCAACAACTTGTCACTATAATCGGAGAATACAGTAAGCGAATGGGATTAGAATTAATACCAAAAAAACCAAATATATGATCATCTCCAGAAACTTGGATGCACTTGAAAACTCCACCATAACACTGAATACTAAGTCCATTGAAAGAGGGAGTAAATATAAATATCTAAGATCGTGGCTTTTTGAAGACTGGGCATCGGACAGGGAAGTAAAATATCGCATTGAGCAAGCTCGACAAGCTTTCGTAAAATTCAAGAAGGTACTGACTTGTTCAGAGTTCGATTTTCAACTGAGTCTAGGGTTTACTAAGTGCTACGTGTGGTCAGTGCTGCTATATGGCGTAGAGGGCTGGACACTCAAAACGAGGGATATAAACAGATTAGAAGCTTTCGAAATGTGGCTCTATCGCCGTATCCTAAAAATACCATGGACAGCGAAAATCACAAATATAGATGTCCTTAAAAGAATAAACCAAGAACGCCAACTTTTCGAAACCATCAAGAAAAGGAAAATGGCGTATCTAGGTCACATCATGCGAAATGAAAAATACCAGTTCCTCCAACTTATAATCGAGGGTAAAATTGAAGACAAGAGAGGAATGGGACGCAAGAAAATGTCCTGGCTCGGAAACATAAGGCAATGGACAGGGATTAACGACATACAATCTCTGATACATATTGCAAGAAATAGAGAATTAATGGAAAATGTGATCGCTTACGTCCATAAGTGGATTTTCATCTGAAGAAGAAGCCCATCACGTCAAAATTTTTCACAAAATTAAAAAAAACACCCTGTGAGATATTATGTACTAGTGCAAACAAGTACCTTATTGGTGCTTGTAAAGTTTGGTGATCAGGACAAATCTTGAGCTCTACACAAAGTGTGCTTTCAATGTGTCGAACTACTGAGAAAATAGACAAAAAAAGGTATATATAACTGTTTAGGTACCCTTCGGCATGCCTATGGTATGAAGAAAATTACAGTAATACAGAAAATTCAATATCCTGATTTACCTTCTGCTAAACGACCTGTATCTTATGAATCAGGAATCCCTATTCCTCCAACTTTTCTTCATGCCATCCAACAGCAATCATCAGATGAAAGTTCACACCGATGAAAATGAATTCAATCCTGAAATAGGCCAACCTCAAAAGTTTATCCAACCTAAACTAAATGACTTAGTGAGAGACTTGGGCTATCAAATAATGCTACACAAATCTTAGGATCACAACTGAAAAATAAAAATCTATTGGTTCCAGGTACCACATTTTCATGGTGTCGGCATCGTGAAAAAGAGTTCGCGGAATATTTTTCTCAAGAGGGCTCACGGGTGTTTTATCATAATATTTCTGAAGTGGGCACGAAACTGGGAGCTGACAATTAGGATTCCACACCATGGCGGTTATTTAATGATTCTTCTAAGAGAACTCTGAAGAGTGTCTTGTTGCACAATGGTAATACTTGTGCCTCAGTGCCTGTTGCTAACTCCGTACATCTGAAAGAAACATATGACAATCTTGAGCTGTTGCTCTATAAAATAAAGTATAGCGAATATTGATAAACTGCGTTAGGTTTTCACGGCCATCGTCTAACTTGTTAAACTGTTTGTTCGGGCTGTTAGGCCGTTGTCTTCTGAGATTAGTTCTTGACGTTTCGCCAACACTAGGGGTTGACATCTTCTGGAGATGTTATTGC
This sequence comes from Diabrotica undecimpunctata, assembly GCF_040954645.1. Classification (NCBI taxonomy): domain Eukaryota; kingdom Metazoa; phylum Arthropoda; class Insecta; order Coleoptera; family Chrysomelidae; genus Diabrotica; species Diabrotica undecimpunctata. Next base: position 109,918,083 of record NC_092804.1, on the reverse strand, counting down.
TTCGCTTGTAACCTGAAAATGACGTCATTTTCAGGTTACAAGCGACCTTGATCGAGGGGCTCGATCTCAAAAATCCATAAAAAGAAGACCACAAAATTCAGTTTTCATGGAAAACGAGAACAGTTTTATTAAAAAAAAACAAATATTGTCTAACATAGGTTATACTGAATTATTTTTTTAAGAACAACTCAATTTTTCAGTGAAATTTTATATTAAATAAGGTTTTAATAAATATTTTCTCAGTGTTTTCGGCAGTTTCTATGAAAATTTTCAAATACACTTTTCTTGAAAACCTGCGCTGCAAAAAACTAAGTACAGATTCGTGATCAGCACATCATCTTTACTATAGGACACCTATTCAACTTAAAACACTTTTTCATAAAAATAAAAATGTAGGCCAGTGATTTATAACATGTTGAATTACAACAACGTGGTGTACATTGTTGACAAGGATGTGTTCTGTCGCCTCTGCTGTTTAATCTTTACTTCGAGTTTCTATTTAAAGAAGCATTGGAGGATTCCAAAGATGGAGTCAAGGTGAATGGCGTAAATATCAACAGTATCAGATACGCCGATGATACAGTGTTAATTGCGGATTCCGACGTAGGTCTACAACGACTCATCGACAAGACCAACTCGACCTGTGAGCAATTTGGTATGAAAATAAACATTAAAAAAACCAAAGTGATGTCAATCCGAAAAAACCAAAACGTATCTCAACCTTGCACAATAAATGGGCACATTTTAGAACAGGTCAATAGATTTAAGTACCTGGGATGTTGGATCGATAGCAGTCTAAATCCTGATCTAGAAATACGATCGAGAATAGAACAGGCCAGAAAATCTTTCGAAAAAAATAAAAAAACTGCTTTGTGATTCTCGAATAAAACTCGAAATTCGACTACGTTTATCAAAATGCTACGTTTGGTCGACTCTTCTATATGCAGTTGAAACGTGGACCCTAAAAACATCAACCGTAAATAAATTGGAGGCCTTTGAAAATGTGGATCTACCGGAGAATGCTCAAAATTTCATGGACATCGCATACCTCAAACGAAGAAGTGCTGCATAGAATAGGCAAGGAAAGAGAACTCTTTAACACAGTAAAAGTTAGAAAAACATCATACCTAGGCCACATACTGAGAAATAATAAGTACCAATATGCCCAACTTATAGTGAAAGGAAAAATCGAGGGAAAGAGAGGCCTAGGAAGGAAAAGACTATCGTGGCTCAGAAACATCCGACAATGGACAGGGCTAAATTTTGAACAGCTAATAAGAACAGCTGAAGATAGAGAAGATTTTAAAATTGTAGTAGCCAACCTCCATTGAGGAGAGGGCACTTTAAGAAGAAGGTGTACATAACTGGGTCACACGAAGAAATGTTAGTTGTCTACATCGTTCTATTTTGTATTTTAAATCTGGTTGGTCGTCCGTCGGTAAGTAAATTAAGGTTTTGAGATAATAAAATGTCTTTCAAAATTCGTCCTTTTTCATCCGCGTAAATTGCCAAACTCCATTGGCAATGTTTTAGTTTAATTGGTTTTTATAGAAAAAGGAATAATTATGAAAGTTATATTTGCTTTGAATTTTTGAAATTTGTTTCATATAGGCAAATAATTGATTGGTGTGTTTAAGAAATAATATGCTTAAGTATTATAAAATAGATTTAAAATCCGTTTAAGTAGAGAAGTGAATAGAATTATTCTTAAGAAGAATTGACAGATGAGTCGGAATATTTTTCTATTAAAGAAGTTAATATTATAAGTATTATAAGTAAAAGTTTATAAGCACAGAACAGTCTTCTTCTTCTTTTGTTACGCTGACTATGTCTTTTGATCCTTTTGTATTTTCGATTAGATCTACTACTTAAAGCTTAACAATTGTGTTTTATTTTCTAAATACTCTATTACTGGTTCTAGGAATGTTTAAAGATCTATTATCACATTTGTTGAATTTTTATCATTAGTTCTGATTTTTTTTTACTTTAACTGAAGCGTAGGTTTTTCACAGTTCGGTAGGTGGTGTGATTATATCTTTAGAATATATCTTTTCCAGTTGTTTTGGTAAAAGTTTGGTTTTATTTCTTAAATCTTTACTTATGTAATATAAATATATTCAAGTTACACAAATAAAAATTCTTAAAAAAAAATTGACAGCTTTCAATAAGCTTAACAAGTGATCTTATCACAGCTCTAGTTATTGTGTAACAATCGGCAAAATATACGTAAAAATTTCATAGAGCATAACGAAATTTTTGAACTGTTTTAATTTTTCTTCTTAAGGTGCCCTCTCCATTACTCAAGGTTGGCTATAACTACAGCAAACTGCTCTCTATCTTAAGCTGTTCTTAGTAGCGAATGTGTGTCTACGCCTGTCAAATCTCTTACATTTTTCAGCCAGAAGCATTTTCTTCTTCTTGGACCTCTTCTTCCTTCCACTTTCCCTTCCATTATCAGTCGTAGAAATTTGTAATTTTCTTCTTTGTAAATATGTCCTAGATAACTCGTTTTTCTGGTTTTTACAATATTTAGGAGTTCTCTGTCAGTCCCCATTCTTCTCAGCACCTCTTTGTTGGTCACGTGCTCTGTCCAAGAGATCTTCAACATCCTTCGAAAAACCCACATCTCAAAGGCTTCTACACGTCTCATACTTTTCATTCCAAGAGTACATCTGTCTACCCCGTAGAGCAATATGAAATAAATCTTTTAATTAAGGTAATATTTATCAGAAATTTTGAATACCAATAATAGAAAATACTATGAAATTGTGGAATTTTATTTAAAATAAACTAGATCACAATTTTTTACAATGAAATAAATAAGGCTTAGATAAAAAGCTAAGATAATACATCTTCTTCTTTTTCTTTAGTTTATTGGCCTTCATCCATTTGAAATGTAATAAAGTAATTTGGCATACATTCGACACTGAACGTGACATATTGGAATAGCAATGACAGACAGACAATAGGCGAATGGATTTTGTCGAAATAGGTCGATTTCGTACCCACAAGCTGAAATTTTTTATAATCGATAGATAAAGTTTACCAAAAGTTTTTAATGGGAACTTATTTATTTATAACAAGTTTAAAGTAAATTTTAGAAAATTGATTTTTACGTTTTACGAGTTTTTAAAACGTTTGAACGAATTTAAAAATTAATTTTATGATTTTTTCGTATAATGCTTACTTTTAGCGTAAAATGGAAATAAACAATAAGCAATGACGAAAAAGACAATTTAAGCGTTTTTCGAGGCTATTGTTCAATATGCTGGACACCGAATTAAAAAAGAAAACAAGAAATAATATAAGATAAGAGTTTAAGTTAAGTAGTTTCGAAATTCGAAATTCTATTCTAATGTATAGACTTGACGAATGTGTAAATTTTAACATTCTATATTTCAAGGGTATATTATCAAAAGTAGCTATCTCCACAATTATTAGAAATTGACATTTTAATGGCAACATTTTCCTTTCGAGACAGCCTACTACCTAAAGAAATATTTTGGGATTCAATTTAGCTTAATCCAGAGTTATTTTAATTAAAATAATTTCTGAAAACAAACTTGGTTACGTCCATATAAACTTAGTATCAAACACAGCTACACGCACGCCAGCCAATAGGAGCACCTCATTCGAACCAAAACTGTTATGGCGGCTTATATTATTATTAATGTTGATAAGACGTCAGTTTTTCGCATTTTAAATAAGAACTCCAGTGATTTGAAGTAAAACAGATGGTCAAATCTACCGAAACGTCAAAAGTTTGAATCTTTCTAGCGGTAAATTTAAATATTGGTTGTCTTTATACTTACGAGAGTATATCGCAAAATTAAATATATAATAATTTACAATTACAGCGTAGAAACAACAGTTTCGATATACAACGTAATATACTACAATTTTTACTGGCTGGGTTAAAGAAATTTCAGACAAGAGTCTTAAGAGATAGAGATAATTAATCTACTTTTATATAACTCTTCTAGAGCATTGGTAAGTCTTTTCCATTACATATTTTTTTCTATATTAGTAAAATTTTGATCAGCTACTGATATGTCACCGCATGGCGGCAAGAAAAAGCCACCTGATCTCCAAGCGATCAATAATAAAAACGATAATATGGATATTTCGAATAATGAAAATAATACAATAACAAATGATACGTCTGATAATGAGAAAAAAAATAAATTTAATCAAAGCGACAACAGATACAAGAATAATGCTGTAGGGCCATACTTAGTTGTAGTAGAAGGAATCGAGAAAAAATTCAAAATAGGCAAGTATAATCATTTACAAATAGCAAATAACCTCTTCAATTTAAATTTAAAAGATATCTTGGAGGTTAAAGTCAAAGGTATAAATAAAATTGGTGTTTCTTTCGCAAACAGCGAAGCAGCTAACAATTTTATTAATAACCCTATCAATCTTAAAGATAAATATAAAATATATATTCCATATAATCAAATAACATGTAAGGGCATCATCAGAGATGTTAACCGTCACTAACCGAAGATCAAATCAAAAAATCATTAATCTCACCCTTCGATGTTATAGACATCAAAAGACTAAACAGGAAAATTATTAAAGATGATAACTCGGTTGAATATGCTCCTACAGGCACAATACTTATAACTTTTGATGGTAAGATATTGCCAAGAGAAATAAAAATTAGTTATCTTAAATTCAACATTATTCCATATGTGTCGAGAGTCACACAATGTTATAAATATTTGATATATGGTCATACCAGGACTCTTTGCAGAACTAAACCAAAATGTCATAATTGTGGACAACAGGTGGAAGAGGGTGAATTAGAGTCACATCTAGAGGCAAAATGCCTAACGATGTGTATATATTGTAAGAGTCCTGAGCATAACTCAGTTAATAAAAAGTGTCCTGAATATACCAGACAAACAGAAATTAAAAAGTGAATGGCATATGAAAACTTATCATTTTATGAAGCTGCACAACTAGCACCAAAAAATTATTTAAGTAAAGACTATAGAAAAGAAGATAGTCAATACCATCCGGCTAACTTCCCAAGTATAAAACCAAAACAAAATACAGAAAACAACAGTATTAATATTAATCAAAGAAGAACCACAGCAAGCCAGTGCATAAATTCTAAAAGGAGTTACGTTTCTGCAGCCAAATCAACGGGAACAATAAAGAAAAGAAATATTTCATATGATAAAACTATACATGAATCGCAATTAATAAATCAAAATGGTAGATTATCTCAACTAAATAGAACAGTTCAAATTAATGACACTCCATCTATATCTGGTATTAATAACAACAATTTAAAACATAATTTTAATAAATCAACGCCTGTTAGTGCATCGCAAAATTACTGTAATACAATAGATGATTTATACAGAAAATTTACAAATATGAATAAAGAAGAACAAATTAAAATTAGAGAATTAATATTAACATATTCAGAACTCAACAAATCAGTTCCTGATCTAGACGATCAGGACAAATATTATTAAAAAAATAAAACAAATTATGAGTTATACCAACAACTCACTTAAAAACATTAGTTTGATGCAATGGAACATGAATGGCTTTCAATCCAATAATTACAACCTGAATATCTTGATAACAGAACATTCTCCTGATATCGTTATGTTAAATGAAACCAAACTTAAACCTCATCAAATATGTAGAATCAAAGGTTATGATGTAATTAGGGAAGATATAGAAAATGGAGCACACATTATGGAGCAACATGGAATATTGCCACACTCATTAAAAATAATCTAATTTACAGTAGGGTTAATTTAGACTCCAAATGGCAAAGCCCTAACTTTAGATATATAGCTATCAAAATAGATAAATATACAATTATAAACATTTACTCAAACCCAAAAAATAAATTATCATATAAATTTTTTGAATATATATATAATAATTGGAACAATGTGCTCATTATGGGAGACTTGAATGCACATCACCCATGTTGGGGTAGTCAAGTAAGTAATAGAAATGGTAACCTTTTATTAAAAATCTTTGACGAGTTTAATTATATATACTTAAATGATGGAAGAAGCACTAGAATTCATACCCCACTAGAGGGATCCAGCCCTGTAGATCTATCATTTGTATCTGACTCTCTAGCAATACAATGTACATGGAATGTCTTGAAAGATTGTGGTAGTAGCGATCATTTTCCTACAATTATTCTAATGAAAATTAACTATAGTGAAGGAAAAAGCATTACAACCAATAAAAACTTAAATTTTAGAAACAACATTAAAGAAATTGATTGGAACAAGTATAGTAAATACATAGAAGAACATTTAAATATAGAAAATCAATCCTATGACCACTTCACAAGTATAATTAACCAAGCAGTAGAAATTGCTATCCCAAATAAAAAAGGCAGAGGCATAAGAAAACTGCAATATCAAAAAAGAGTACCTTGGTGGGACCAGGAATGCACTGAAATAATAAACAAAAGAAAAGAAGCTTTAAAGGAATTTAAAAATAATTTTAATCTTAATAATTATATCAATGCAAAACACATAATTGCTAAATCAAAACGACTTCTAAAAACAATAAAGAAGCAAAAGTTTATGGAATATTGTGGGAGTATTAATAGAAACGTAGACATCAGCTCTATTTGGCAAACTATAAGAAAATTTAAAAATGCATTCTCTCAACCTTCAAACAATAAACTTCCCAATGAAAAAATAAGTTATGAAATATTAACTAACCTTTCAGTAACTAATATTGAACCGGATTTTGAATTACAGACCATTGATCACTTGTCTAGTGAATTCACTCTCACGGAATTAAAAAATAGTCTATTTTTAAAGAAAAACACATCACCAGGCCTTGATAATATTAACTTTAATATGTTAAAACATTTACCTGAAATAGGGCTAATATGGCTACTAAATTTATACAACAAGGTTAAAGAAGGTGAACTGATTCCCAATGAGTGGAAAACTCAGATTATTATAAGTATTCCTAAGAACAACAAAATTCAAAATTATAATTTAAGAGCAGAAAATTATAGAGCTCTGGGACTTTCATCATGTGTAGTAAAACTACTGGAATCAATGATTAAAAATAGGCTGGATTGGATCGTGGAAAATCAAAAAACATTTAGCCAATTTCAAGTAGGATTTAGAAAAGGTATGGGAGTTAACGATAATTTAAATTATTTAAATACTTATGTTCAATTGGCTTTCTCACAAAACCAATATGTAAATGTTACTTTCTTAGATATTAAAGCAGCTTTCGATCATGTGAATATTTACATACTATACAGACTTCTTAATAATCTTCATATTCCAGTAGACATCAATAACCTTATATTTCAATTCTTAAACAATAGGACTCTATATGTTAAAAATCATTATCACGAAATGGTTGGACCATCGCATACTACACAAGGTCTAATACAAGGCTCACCTTTAAGCCCAATATTATTCAATATTTATCTTAAAAACATATACACAATAATGCCTGAAAATTGTGTACTTCTGTCATATGCAGATGATCTAATTATCTTAACAAAAGGTAGTAATTTTAACCATATAGCAAATCAGGTAAACTTTATCCTATATGAATTATCCAAATGGTTTGATACACATAATCTTAAACTATCCTCATCAAAATGCGAGACTTTGTGGTTTAAAATGAACCGTCCTATTAGTAATCCACCAGACATAAAAATTAATGACTATATAATCCCTAATGTTCTGTCGAAAAAATATTTAGGTATAATATTTAAGCACAATCTAAATTGGTCAGACCAAATAGATAACATGATTAATAAAGCCCAAAAGGGCATTAATATAATACGTGCTCTTTGTAGAGTATGGTGGGGATCAGACCCAAGAACACTAAAATTAATATATAATGGCTTGATACAATCACAATTAGATTATGGCGCTAGTATAATTAATAACTTCTCTCAACAAAATTTTATGAAATTAAACCGAATACAATTCCAAGCTTTGAGAACAACACATGGGATGATGAAATCTACTCCCACTAATGAAATTTTAGCAGAAAGTGCAACTATCGATCTACACCATAGATTTAAATGGATTGCCACAAAATACATAGCAAAGATTAGCACAACTCCAAATCACTCATTATTAAATATGCTTCTAGACTTAAAAAAATATCATGGTTATCAACAAGGATATTGGAAGGGAAAAAATCCAACATATTTGATTGACGCTCTAACAGAAGTTAAAAAGTTTTTACCATCAATGAACACAAGTGACATACCAGCCTGCTACTCAAATGAATATGATATCTACACTTATAATGTACCAATTATAAAAACATTATTAAAAAAAAATAGTTCCCATAACCTTTGGGAATATTACAATTTTGTAAATTCGTATTACTATAATTACATACAAATATTTACAGATGCTTCAAAAAAACAAAAAAATCAAAACCTTGAGGAAGCCAAAACGGGCATAGGAATACACATACCTAGTATAAATTATTCCTTTTCTGAAAAAATTCCTTCACTTATTAATATCTGTACAGCGGAAATAATAGCTATTCAAAAGGGTCTAATGATTTGTGAGGAAAAAAGTTTTGATAAAGCTATAATATTTACGGACTCAAAGAGCGCTATAGACAACATTAATAACAATATGATAACTGCAACAAAAGATTACAGAGTCTTGCAAGTTAAAAAGAAACTATACTATTTAAATAAATATGGAAAAGATATTAGATTATGTTGGATTCCTGGACATCATGATATCAAGGGAAATGAAATAGCTGACAAACTGGCAAAGACTGGGGCTGAATTAAATATTCCTGCTAAAATTCGATTAAGTAACTTGGATATCATGCCATTATTAAAAAATAAAATATGTTCTATGCATCAAAATAATTGGTTAAATTCTTTTCAATATAAAGGCAAGTGGTATAACAACATACAAAATTTTTTTCCTAATAAACCATGGTTTGACACAATCCCATACATAGATAGGCGGCATATTACTACCATTATTAGAATGAGGAGTGATCATTGCCTGACAGGAGTACATTTATATAAAATCAACATTCGCGATAACCCATACTGTGAAAGTGGGCAAATGGATACACTAGAACACATATTTTGGGAATGCCCAATAAACAAAATAAAAGATTATGATGTCTATCAGGAGCTGATCAAAATTAATATTAAAACCCCAATTAACATACCAATGCTTCTATGCGAGATTAACCCTAAAATTATCAAGATTCTTATCAGATTCCTACAGATCAACCATATAAAATTATAACCTTAATAATAACCTATCCAATATTAACATTTAAACCAACGATAAGAAAATAGAAAACATAAATAAAATGTAGATTTGTTGAAAAAATGTCTATAATATGTCAATGATAATTGATAATAGGGCATGAGATATTCTCAGACTCACGACAGTGGCCCAAAAATTAACAAAACAAATGTACTGGCTGATTATTCAGAAGAATAAAAGCCAAAAAGAAGAAGAAGAAGAAGATGAAGTAAAACATAAAATTTTTTATCAAAAAATAAAACCTATGCCTGTAGTTAAAAACCAGGCACGAAAACGGATTACACAGCCTTAAAACTGAAACGCTAACAAGGCGAAAAAGAGAGCTAAGTTCGTTTGTTTATCAGGGCCATACCGTAAGTCACATTTAGATACATGTTAATCTAGTGATGAACAGAAGTTATAAGAATGAAAAATTTTTTCAAGTAACTAAAACCGCGAACCATTATTCGCTTTTAAAATTGATTAAAAAATAAATAATAGTGTTTTAAATTCATTAATTCCTGATTTGTTTAATGTTTAAATTCGTTAATGGCTCTCACACTTACTGAAATATGTTTACGGAAATGTGATAGGGTGAATTGGTCATTTTGATAATCTTGAGAATAAACACGTTTTGTTGAATGAGGACTATTAAAAATAAAAATATGCAGTTATGCAATCGTATTGCAGTTTTTTTTGTATCCCAAATATTCGTTACATGAGTTTATTACAAATATTATTTGACCTCTAAAAGATTTGTTTATAAAACTAACTTATCCGCTTATATTGGCAATCGGCAAACGCTTTAAAAAAAATTGCTGACATCCGAGTATCCAGACCGAAGACCTTAATAATACTGCCCTACTAAGAAAGAGTCCCGTATCTCCAAAATTTGAAAAATTGGGATATTTGCACCATATGAATCATTATGATTTATATAACATATCCACATAGAGAAAAACCCGTATTTTACATTTCTAAATACTTTATGAAAGAAAATAGTTTCCCCGTAAACTCCAAAAATGACTATTATGCTTAGTATAAACCTGGCATTTAACGCTTCGTAGTAAAAACCTGGTATATGCTCAGCAGATACGGGTTTTTAACGTAGGATAAAACGATATGCGAGGTTTTTTCTAATGAATAGAGCAACACCGCAAATAGTTTCCACCACCAAGTGGAACTATCTTTAAAGAAAAAGAAGAAAGTTTATGATTATCATGATTTCGTCGACTCCATTAAAACGTGTCATTTGAATCGTGTGGTGGTGAAAGAAATGGGGGTTTCCAATTTTCTTATCTGGAAAGACTTATCATCAATGTAAAAAATGTAAAAATTAAAGAAAACAAAGTCATGTATTTAACTTATCACAAATTGTTAAAGTAAGATTGACGATAGCGAGGAGTTGATAGAGACAGACTTTTTGCAGGCCAGAGTGTTAAAATCTGGGATAAAGGACCCCACACCTGTGACGAAACCTTCTGGAATTGCTAAGAAGAGAAAAGAACAAATATTAAAAAACTTAGGTCAAATTATACCGGCGAACCACCATCAATTTTGGGAAGAATTGCCAACTTCCAATTAATAATAATTTTCATTTTGTATTTTTAAATAAACGTTTTTCGTAAATACTTACGTTTTATTCAACAAATGTTTATAAAAATAATTATAAAAATATTTATATGTTTTGCCTTTCAAGGCAGTTATATAAATTTTATAATAATTACTGGATAATACGTGGTTTTAGCTAAGTAAACTTGACATATTTCTTTGCTTTGTTAGCCCGTATGTCGTATGACTAATGTCCATATGGTAATTTTATAATTTTTTTTTGAAAAAAGTTAACTACGATGCTACACACTCTACCCTAAATGATTTTGTGTTATTATTGTACCAAAAACACAAGGGATTAAACAAAAATCTTTAATCGCGTTTTTCTATAGTGGAGATACGGGGTTCTTTTTTAATAGGGCAGAATAGTAGTCGAATACTTTGGTTTAAGTGCTGGAGACTGGAGATACCTATCTCGAGGACTTTCAGGAATCAAATACTCGTTGACTCTTGTCATTTGAGAACCCCATTACTAGTATAATCTATGAATAATATCGATGGGTGTTTGGAACAGCTCTTTTAGTTTGCGACTAATAATATTGTGGGGCTAAAAACAATTTTGTATTTTTATACTTTTATTTTAGGTATTCTGCAAAGAGTTTGCAAACAGTACCACGTTGTGATCATAAAACCAAAGTTTTTGAATTCAATAAAGTGACAGGTAAAATATTACGACAATTTCACACAGCTTTTTATAAAAATCCTATCAAATCGGACCAAGATGCAATCATTTTAAAATGCTGTCAAGCATTACCGATTAAGAGAAAACGACCAAGGAACTTGACATTGGAACCTGCGACTGGAGATCAGACTCCATTAAAAGCATCCAAGCAGTGTACCATAAAATATCATATAAAAGTCGGTAAACCATCTACCATATTTACCATCCACTACCAATCCATACACTAATAAGTGTTTGCCAGAAGAAGTTTTAAGTTGTCTCAAATTTGGTTCAAAAGTCTTTCGTAAGTGGAGAGTTTCCAGGAGAAAAAAGAGGAGGAGACTGTGCAGCCAACTTATTCAAGGTTAAAAAGGCATCAGTACAATGCATTTACTCGCTAACTTCAGTGCTCAGAACCACATTATTGTCGAAGCCAAAGTTCAATAGGTAAATATTTGTCAAGTGATCTAGATATCCTAAAATTGTACAAACTATACAAAAATCAATGTTCAGCACTGACAAAAGAATATAAGATTGTAAGACATATTTTCAACAATGAATACAATTTAGAATTTGGCAGTCCTAATACAGATATATATCTTACATGTCTGCAACTACTAGAAAAAATAAAAACAGAGAAAAATATAAGGAAAAATGATCAGCGCAGAGTAGAAAAAAGAGTTCATAGCTTGAGGGTAAAAGCTTTCTATTCGCCGCTTAAGACAGAACAAGAGGCTGTGAAAATAATTTATTGATTGCCAAAAAAAACATGAACCTTCCTACTGTACCAGATCAATCGTGTTATTATAGCAGGCACTTATATCTTTTTAATTTTACCATTGTGGAAGGAACTTCAAAGATGCCACTTAATAAAAACAATGTTTTCGCAAACGTTGGGACAGAAAACACTTTAAAAAAAAATCTAATACTATAGCATCTATAGGGTATAAGCACCTAAACAAAATGTATCTTACCAATATAACTAGGTACCATTAGACTGATCTCAGAATACAAAATAGAAATTGTTGTTGTAACAGCCTTCTAATAAAAGAGTAGAACTGATGGTTCCAGTAACTGGTGACTCCTATCTTCCAGCAGATTACAACAATTAAGAGTTTCTTTTCTTTTCCTTTCTGTTCTTTTCTTTTCTTTTCTTTTCTTTTCTTTTCTTTTCTTTTCTTTTCTTTTCTTTTCTTTTCTTTTCTTTTCTTTTCTTTTCTTTTCTTTTCTTTTCTTTTCTTTTCTTTTCTTTTCTTTTCTTTTCTTTTCTTTTCTTTTCTTTTCTTTTCTTTTCTTTTCTTTTCTTTTCTTTTCTTTTCTTTTCTTTTCTTTTCTTTTCTTTCCTTTTCTTTTCTTTTCTTTTCTTTTTTTTTCTTTTCTTTTCTTTTCTTTTCTTTTCTTTTCTTTTCTTTTCTTTTCTTTTCTTTTCTTTTCTCATCTTTTCTTTTCTTTTCTTTTCTTTTCTTTTCTTTTCTTTTTAGATATGACAAATATTGCTGAAATTCTGCTTGAGAACGAAAATGACATTGAAGAATTGGAATGCAAACCAAAAGAAATGACACCGCTTTTGTTGGTATAATAATGTAGACGTGATAATTTGTATCGAAACAAATGTGTTTCGATACCAGTATAGAAAAAACATTTATTATTAATACAGAATATTTTTTTTAGTTTTAACTTTAACCTACAGTTGTATTGGTTTATACTGTTAGCTTGCAAGAAATGTACATACCTAAATAAATAAATATAAACTGCATAATTTTTGTACCTAAATAGTTGAAAAGCTGAAGAGAGACACATGATACTAGTGATACATGATATATATTTAGGGATTCTACAGTATTCTCTCTCTGTTGTTCCATTCTCCATCGTTTAGTCCTCTCTTACTCATGGCGTCGTCTACTTCGTTCCTCCAGGATTTTCGGGGTCTTCCTCTTTTTCTCCTTCCTATGGGGCTCCATTCGCTTATTCTCTTTATCCATCTGCTGTCGCTAGTTCTTCTTAAATGTCCATACCACTTTAGTCTTTTTTGTTCTATATATGTTAGTATGTCTGTTTCTATTAATGTTCTTTGCTTTATTTCGTCATTAATTCTCCTATCCATTTTTCTTACTCTGCAGCATCTTCGCAGGCATTCCATCTCTGTTGCTACTATCTTACTGCTGTTTTTCTTGTTTATGATCCAATTTTCAGCCCCACATGTCATAATACTTCGCACTAATGTTTTATAAATATGCGTTTTTGTCTTCATATTTAGGTGTCTATTCCACCATACTGAGTTAAGTTGTGGGATTATATATGATACATGATACAAGACAGTTGTTCCAGAAATGAACATATCATTTTAAAATATAAAATAAAAATATAGTTCTTTACACTTTTCTTAGTGTAGAATAAGTAAAATATTCACTAATATCTAGTTTGCTCGGGATAGCCCGACTTAATGGCGCCACCACAGCCTCTTAAATAGTTTTCACACCTAAATACAAGAGGGGTAATCTACACTTTTACGCACCAAGTATTATTTTTATTAGTTCGCTCTCACACGCCCTTGAGGCAACACTCTCAATTCACGTATAAAATATTTCTCTACGCCGAAATCGGGCATTTTTCTCATAAATACGGTTTTCTCTTTTACGTGTGATAAAGAAAGAATTATTTGATACTGTATAGTCAGCTAGAGCCGTGTTGAGGCTTGTCTACTCTAAAAATAAGTTAATTATAAGTCGATAAACTAAAGGTGATTTTATTTCTCTGGAGCTATATTTGCTCACATTAACAATCCTTATCCTTCAACGGTCACTGAAGAACCAAACCTATGGAGATACATCCATTCACAAGTCCTTTGAAGTAAGGCTTGGAATCAAAAGATTTACAACCCTCTCATTTAGGGAGCCAGTTACAAGGCTCCCACTCATTCGTGGTCCTGTCGAGCACAGATTATTTGATGAAACAGGACTGAAGAAAGAAAAGGATTACACACGCCGGAGAGCAACAAGAAGAAAGAATAATGGTTTCTCGTCCCTAGAAGAAAGATTGCACAAGTTGACCTTCGTTCAAGATTAGACACGTGTGTTTTGTGAAAAGTGCGTTATGTGTTGGTAAGCGACAGCGGTAATTAAATTGGATACTTGAAAAACATTTGGTGAGGTTAAAACTCTTTCTATATTTTCTATAGTCACTGCATGCACTTGATTTATATTGGTAGATATTTGTCTCGACTTTTATTTGTTTATTATTCTTTATATTAACTAATGGCTTTGATTTGACAACAGATCTTTCTTCTCAATATCGCTAAAGATAGCTGACAATTATTTATTATACAGATTGTCTCACAGCCCGCTCTCACGAAAAATATTTATTTATCACTCTAGTAAAAATACTCTATTAAAATTAAAATCGCGTCTTAGTTGAAAAAGACATTTACACTAAACAAAATCATTCACTCTTATTTCTCGCTCAGTATATATTTGCAAATAAATTCACTTTAAATAAAAAATGGAAGCTTTAAAGAAAAAGCGCAAATCACTTAAAGCATCAATTACACGTATCTCAGAATGGTTTATAGCCAATAAAGACACAGAAAACGAAATACTTGATTTTGAAAATAGGAAAGAAAAACTTTTTAATTTTTTCACACAATATTAACAAATTCAATTAGAAATCGAACAGACTGATGACAGCGACCAACAATCAGCTGATCGAGCAAATGTTGAATAAAAATATTTCAACACACTCAAAGGTTTGCAAAGAAAAATAATAGAATTAAATTTAACAGAAAATAAAGTACCTAGCTCAAATAATAATGCTGTTTCCAGTGCGAGGCTGCCTGAAATTAGCATGAAAACCTTTACCGGAAATTTCTCAGAATTCAATGAATTCTTTCAACTATTTGAAACTCTGATCACAAACAATTCAAGTTTAAATAATCTACAAAAGTTTATATATTTAAAATCCTTCCTCAAAGGAGAACCTTTAAACTTAATTAGCAGCATCGAAGTAGTAGATGCAAATTTTGCTATCGCTATAAAAACCCTAAAAGAAAGATATGATGACAAATCACGAGTGATTAGTACTCTTATAAAAAAGCTGTTAAAGTCTCAATCTCTAGTTAAATGCACTCCTCAGGTACTAAGAGATTTTCTTGTACACACGAAGCAAACGCTTCAAGCTCTTAGTAATCTCGAAGTTCCAATTGAACATTGGGACCTCCTTTTAATAGAAATATTTTTAGAAAAAATAGATTTTGCTTCTCACAAGGCTTTTGAATATGAAGTAGGTTCTAAGAATGTTCCAACACTCAAAGAATTTTTTGAATTTCTAGAAAAAAGATGTGATGTTTTAGAGAAACTTAATTACACTGAAACTCAGTCAAAGTTTAATAATAAAGTCACTCAAAAAACTGCTCATATTTCTACTATAAATAATAATAAATCTAGCTATGAAAATTGCATATTTTGTAAACAAACTGGTCATAAAATATATCAGTATAACTTATTTAAAGACACAAATTCTCGAGAAAGGTTTAATTTTGTAAAGCAAGCACAGCTTTGCAGAAATTGTCTTGGCACTAAGCATTTTACTGATAAATGTATCTCTAAATACACATGTAAAATTTGCAATAAAAAGCACAATACACTTCTGCATGAAGAAAATAATTTTTCTCATACTCTTGAAAATAATTTATTTTCTCCCACTCGAAGCAATCAAAGTGCTTCAAATTCACATGATGGTAATCAAAGTCACGCCAATAGGCAACAATCACGCTTTAATGCACCACAAACCTCTCAATCGTCCGCAAGTATACAAGGTGATTCACAAACTCGCCATAGTGCACCACATATCTCTCAAAGTCATTTTCATGCTCATTAAAGGAGTAATAATGCCCAAGTTACTCAAAGAAATAATTCTTCACATTCATATAATAAATCACCAAACACTTCTACTCACTTAAGCACTCAGACAAATGAATATTGTCTACTCTCAGACACACAAAGTCAAAATTCATCTTGCATCTCTTCTCTCTCCACTTTCAATCCAAAAAACGAAGTTTTGCTAGCCACAGCGCTGGTAACAATTTACTCTAAAAGTGGACAACCTGTACACGCAAGATGTCTTCTCGATAATGGATCTCAATCGAGCTTTGCAACAAAGGATTTGGTAAATAAACTAAATTACTCTACCACTAATAAAAGATTACAAATTTCCACAATCTCTCAAAATTGTTCCATCTCAAATGAAATGGTAAACATTGAATTTTTCCCATATAAAAACAATGATATGAAATTTGAAGTATCATGTGCAGTTTTGGATAATATTACGTGTAAAATACCTCAGGTACCTCTAGATCGTAGCAAAATAAAAATACCAGCTGGCATAAAGCTCAGTGATCCCTCTTACTCCTCCCCAGGGAGAATCGATCTCTTATTAGGTGCAGAAATTTACTGTGATCTATTAAAGGATGGTTTAATTCATATTGGAGCAGGTCTTCCAGTGCTTCAAAACACTCATTTAGGATATGTCATGTTCGGTAACCTATCTCCACAAGTTTCATCTAAGAAAAAGATGCACTCTCACTCAAACTGTAACTATTCACACTTGAATTATAATTCTTTATTTGTTCAATCTCACACTGAAGAAGAAAATATAAATAATCTTCTCCAAAGGTTTTGGGACATTGAATAAGTTCCCGAAATAAAGAATTTAAGTCCTGATGATGAAAAGGCTGAGAAAATATTTAAAGCCACAACACAAATCCTACCGAATGGACAGTTCCAAGTAGGTTTACCCCTATGCACGCCTATTGAAAATAATAAATTGGGCGACTCTTTCCAAATGGCGCGAAGGCGATTTCTAAATTTGGAGAACAAATTCTCAAAAAATGATTCTCTTTACAAACAATATAAATCTTTTATAGATGAGTATGTTGAATTAGGACATGCAAAATATGTTCCGTTATCTCTGCAGAATGTACACTCAGAAAACAAATATTTCTTGCATCACCACAGTGTAGAAAAAGACACTTCTCTCACAACTCGTTTGCGCGTAGTTTTTGACGCATCCTTGAAAACCACTTCTGGTTTTAGTCTTAATGATATTATGTTAAAGGGTTATACCACACAACCAGAACTATTTGACACTTTAGTCAATTTTAACATCTCACCTGACAAGACGATGTACGGTGGACGCCTACGCAGAAATGCATGGCACCTTAAGAAGAAGAAGTCAATTTTAGACTCTTTAAGTATGTGTTCACATCTGATATAAAAAAGATGTTTAGACAAATCAGAATTAACCCCAACCAAACTTTCTTATTAAATATTTTGTGGCGCAACTCTCACTCGGAGCCGTTAAAATGTATACAATTGGAAACGGTTACCTATGGAACGAAACCAGCTACCTTCCTTAGCACACGATGTTTAATTGAACTCGCAAACATGCATAAGGAAGAATATCCTCTCGCTCATGATATGCTCATTAATTTTTGCTATATTGATGACATATTATATGGTACAAATTGTATTGAAACACTCACACTTGCGCATGAGCAAATCACTGCACTGCTACAAAAGGCAGGCATATCTCTTTACAAATGGTGTTCAAATTCACCACAATTTTTAGAAAATATTTCACAATTTTCAACTGACTCCACGTATGTCATATCTCCAGAAAATCATTCTAATAAAATATTAGGTCTTTGTTGGGACTCTAAATTAGATAGTTTCTCTATTTCAGTACCAGAAATCGAAATAAAAGATTCCTACACTAAGAGACAAGTGCTCTCGATAATCGCAAGTTTTTTCGACCCCAAGGGATTAATTAATCCTGTAATAGTAACTGCAAAAATAATAATGCAAAAAATTTGGCTTTCAAAAATTCAGTGGAATGAAAGTTTAGACTCTACACTCTTAAATGAATGGTTAAATTTTCTCAAACATATTTCAGCACTAAAACATTTAAAAATTCACAGACCTTTTTTTATTGAAAATTATATATGTACTATACAAATACACGCATTTTCCGACGCTAGTGAAAAGGCATACGCCAGCTGCATATATATTAGAGTTACTTATAGCTCAAGGAATGTCTCTTCCACACTCATCACCTCTAAAAGTAGGGTAGCTCCAATAAAAACATTAACTTTACCTAAGTTAGAACTTATGGGTGCTGTTTTATACAGCAAACTCACTAAAAGAATAGTTAAAATTCTAAATAATAAATTAACTCAAATAGACTCAATAAACTGCTGGACGGACTCAGAAATCGTACTTGCTTGGTTAGGCTCACATAGCTCGAGATGGTCACAGTTTGTTGCAAATAGAGTTTCTGAAATACAAGGAAACCCACAATTTAAGTGGCGATATATAAAGTCAAAACAAAACCCCGCAGATATTGCGTCATGAGGCATGTCTGCTCCTGAACTTCTAAACTCAAAATTTTGGTTTCAAGGTCCCTCATTTCTACTTAATTATGACTTAGATTTAACTTCTTATGATTCAAAACCAAATGTAAGTAAAATACCCGAGGAAAAGAAAATAGTTCATCTAGCACAAGAAAGTCCAATAAGTTTCATTGAAAATTTATCTCTCAAATTTTCAAACTTCTCAAAACTACAACGCAGTATCACACTTATGCTCAGGTATATTCACAATTTCAAGTTTCCAAATGAAAAATATGTTGGACCCTTCTCTGTTTCAGAATTAAAAAATGCTGAAAATTTAATAATAAAACTTTTGCAAAAGGCACACTTTTTTCGAGAATTTTCTTGTCTTAAAAATAAGGAGATAATTTCAAATAGAACAATTTTAAAACTCAACCCATTCATAGATAATCAGCAAATGATTCGTGTAGGTGGTCGTCTAAGGTACTCAGACGTCCCATATGAACAGAAGTACCCATTACTTCTACCCTCTCATAATCACATAGTAAAATTAATGCTGCATAGAGAACATATAAGATTATGTCATGCAGGCCCTCAAAATACTCTTTCCAATTTTCGTTTAAGATATTGGTGTCTAAATGGTCTCAAAGAAACTAAAAGGATAATTGATAAATGTCACGATTGTTTTAAATTTAAAGCAAAGACAGCCACACAGTTAATGGCTGATTTACCACGGGAACGTTCATGTTTCTCCCCTCCATTTACCAATGTTGGTCTAGACTTTGGTGGTCCATTTCTTATAAAAAGCTCCAATTTAAGAAAGGCTCCAAAAATAAAATCCTACATAGCGTTGTTTGTATGTATGGTTACTCGTGCAGTGCACATCGAATTAGTCACAGGTCTCTCTACCGAAAGTTTCTTACTTGCTTTAAAAAGATTCATCAGTAGGAGAGGCTGTTAACAAATTATCTACTCAGATAACGCCACTAATTTTCTAGGAGCTAGAAATCAGTTGAGGGAAGTTGCACTATTTCTTAAACAAAAGGAAACCTCTGAGTCCATATTCAATTTTCTCTTCTCTTCTGAAATCCAATGAAAATTTATTGTAGCCCATTCTCCGCATCATGGTGGAATTTGGGAGGCAGCTATAAAAACTGCCAAATATCACAGTTTAAGGCTTTTAGGCAATACCACTTTAACTTTTGAAGCCTTTAGCACAGTTCTCGCACAAATAGAAGCAGTACTAAACTCACGCTCTCTTTGTGCTATGTCAAATGATCCGAATGACTTTAACACATTGTCTCCAGGACATTTCCTAATAGGAAAACCAATTACGTCATTTCCTGAAGAGATAGTGACGGAAATACCTGACAATAAATTAACAATTTGGCAAAACTACATGAAGATTCAGCAATCATTTGCCAAACGCTGGAAAATTGATTACCTTAATCAACTTCAGAATCGCCCCAAGTGGTTAACACCACAGAAGAATCTTGAAGTTAACGACTTAGTTCTATTAAAGGAATATAAAGTTCCACCCCTACACTGGCCATTGGCAAGAATTGTTGAATTGTTTACTGGTAAGGACGATAAGGTCCGTAGTGTTAAAATAAAGACTAGAGATGGATATTTTAACAGACCCATTACAAAACTCTGTCCTCTTCCTGTGGACAAAGTAGAAAATTAAAATTTTAAATTTTGTCACATTTATATGTATTACTCTAGTTTAGGAATAGTTATTTCTTAAATTACATTTAAGTTTGCTTACTTTCTCAAATCACTCTTTCTTTCGTTTTGAAGTAAATACTTCAACGCGGGCAGTGTATGTTCCAGAAATGAACATATCATTTTAAAATATAAAATAAAAATATAGTTCTTTACACTTTTCTTAGTGTAGAATAAGTAAAATATTCACTAATATCTAGTTTGCTCGGGATAGCCCGACTTAATGGCGCCACCACAGCCTCTTAAATAGTTTTCACACCTAAATACAAGAGGGGTAATCTACACTTTTACGCACCAAGTATTATTTTTATTAGTTCGCTCTCACACGCCCTTGAGGCAACACTCTCAATTCACGTATAAAATATTTCTCTACGCCGAAATCGGGCATTTTTCTCATAAATACGGTTTTCTCTTTTACGTGT
Source organism: Diabrotica undecimpunctata (assembly GCF_040954645.1). Taxonomy (NCBI): domain Eukaryota; kingdom Metazoa; phylum Arthropoda; class Insecta; order Coleoptera; family Chrysomelidae; genus Diabrotica; species Diabrotica undecimpunctata. The sequence goes on along the minus strand of NC_092804.1, from coordinate 109,897,011 downwards.
GATAAAGAAAGAATTATTTGATACTGTATAGTCAGCTAGAGCCGTGTTGAGGCTTGTCTACTCTAAAAATAAGTTAATTATAAGTCGATAAACTAAAGGTGATTTTATTTCTCTGGAGCTATATTTGCTCACATTAACAATCCTTATCCTTCAACGGTCACTGAAGAACCAAACCTATGGAGATACATCCATTCACAAGTCCTTTGAAGTAAGGCTTGGAATCAAAAGATTTACAACCCTCTCATTTAGGGAGCCAGTTACAAGGCTCCCACTCAACAGTAATGTTCAAAATATGTATTTTGACACATTGTACTGAGTCAGGCCAGTAAGATTAGGTTGGGATTAATCTTGGTCAAGTCCTACGAAGTTGGGATCAAACATTGTCATGTCCACCGCTTGGAATCAAAACAGGTTACGTCCAATACTTTTTATGAATTTGGCGCATTTTTTGGCTCTTCTAGTATGCTGAATGTAATACCAATAATAAAGAGTATTTTTTCTTTAAATGTTTTTACAGTAATTTTCAAATTTTAGCTACTGGCATAAAAAATGAGAGTGTTTCTTTACTTTTTGTCAAATCATGCCCGATGGACGTAGCAAGATTTAATCCTATACTCATGATTGGTTACCTACAATATGAATCTTGTTTAAATCGAAATAATATGCTGCCAAAAATTTATAGTAAAAAAGTTACCACGGGAACCTGATCACTTAAAATAAATTTTAAATAAAATCTCTATAATGTGAAACCAATTTATTCATTTGTTTAACCGTTATTATTTAATTATATATTAAAGCGAAAAGAAAAAGGTTTTTGGTGAAACACAAAAATAAATTAGATTTTACGTTTAAAGTAAACATTTTACGAAAAAAATCTCAAGAATAACTTTAACAAGAATAACGAATAGAGCCATTTTTTATAATAATTTGTTTACAAATTGTGATAAGTAAATAGGTCTCCATGAAAAATGTTTGGTAAACTTTTAAATATAGGTTGGCATCACAATCTATCAGTTAAAACAAGTTTCAGCTTGTGAGTATGAAATCGACCTTTTACGACAAAATCCATTCGACTACAATATTCGATATTAATTTTAATAACTACAATAAGAGAACATGATCTTGAAAATCTAATGAAATAAAAACAAAATACTAGAATAAACACGCGACATGGCTTGTAGTTGCCAAGCTCTATGTTACAATATTAAATTACTCTTCGTGAAATTGCTCTCCGAATATAATCTCCAACTGGATTCAGCGTAACATCGTTTGGTCCAACTTAACTTGTAATACAAAAGGCGACTCACTAGAATCAATTTGCACAAAAATGACTTTATGCAAATTAATAGAACAGGTAATGCGATGCAAAAAAGGTTATTTTCAGTAATTATATGCTATAATGAAAAAGGAAGTAACTGAAGTCGATGTAATTTTTAAATAATATTATTATAGAGAGCTTTGTTCTGTAAAACTAACTGAACTATGGTTGTTGATAAATGAAACATATTAAAACGGGTTTCAGATCAAATACGATCGTTGTTGTTAAAGTTGCTGTTTTTTCTTATATTTTATTACATTCTTTTGTACTCACTAATTTGCCTTCTAATATCGTTATTTCTACCACGATATGTATTTTAACCAGGATTATTTCTGCCCCAGATTGATCACCGGGTTTTCGACGGACTGTAACAACAATTTTATCCCTTATGCATTTGAGAATACTGAGAGGTAAATTCAAGAAGGGTAAAATATATATAAATACCTAGAAGAATCTGCGTGAAAATTGAATTTTCTCTTGTAAGGTAAATTGCATGTGCTGCGATCATTTTTTCCGTTTTTAAGCTTCGCCATTTTAAGAATCGATAGAGGAGTTATGATTTTCTTTTTAAAAACTTTGGGCATAAGAGCCACTGGTGTTTTTACGGGTATTAATTATGGCCTGTTCGTGATTTTTTTCTTAAAGAAAAATTACGGAAATTCTTTATCTTCGGTCCCCGCGATTTTTTTCGGTATAAACCCAAGAGCAAGATAATCAATAATGATAAAAATGGTCATTCATTTTATTGGAATAAAGGATTGTATAAGTTTTTACAAATGAAATAATTTGGACAAGTTATTGAAAAATTTAAATGTTTCTCGATTTACTCTTCTATGCTACGTTGTATATATATATATATATATATATATATATATATATATATATATATATATATACATAACAAACATAATTCTAAGCTTATCTATTATATATATTTTAAGATTGGCAAAAGTGTCACGTCTTCTTAGAGTGACGTCTTCTCACAAAGGTTGGCAGTTATTATGGCAATTTTGTTTTTGAACGTGCTGGTCTAAACAAATCTTCCTTAAATCTTTTCCTGTATTAATTATCTCAAAATTCCAGCCTCGCACTGGCAGATCTAGTCACTTGCCTTCGAAGGTGAACTTCCAATTTATGAGGGAGGGAAACTGAACTTCCAATGAAGCACGAACTAAAAGACCTAATCAAGATAATCTCAAACTGTAATGAGTTTTTTTAATTTTGCACCTATTGGGAGTGGACGGACTTTCCATATTTTCCGTTACCCCCCCCCCCCTCCGTGTATACGGACCATGTAAAGTATTCATAGCGTTACTATTAACTATAATAATTATGACACTAATAATTTCGGTAAATTTGAAATATGTATTTCAATTACAATTGAATACCTGTATATCTATATAACTAATGTAGATATGGTATCTTGGAATTACTATGATTGTAACTCCAAAAAAAATTAAAATACTATTCTCCGGCGCACTACTGATTAGCGAGGTAAGTAGGCCTTTTTCTGCCGATGCGTGATACTTTACGTAATTAGATATGGGTTTTTGCGTAATTTACAGCGACCTTTTCAAATCTATTTTGGTCCTCTAATCCTAAATTACATTCTCTAGCCTGAAAGGTCTAATAGCTTTAAAACTAAACATTCTTTGTAGCTCTTTTTCGGTGGCTTTTCTTCGCCTAATGAAAAGAACCAAACATTTAACAGGTTTTGGCACTGACACAAAATATGCTCTACTGTTACTTTCTCTTGGTGACAGAATTGCTCTGTCGCAATCTTAGAATCTCTTTTACACGGGTTTTTATACAATAATTGATATATTTAACAAAGTTACAAAGCAGTAAAAGTTCATTATTTGGTCTACCAGACTATTAAAATTGCTTGATATAAGGTTAAATGCTCGAATAAATGAACTATTATAAAATAAAGGCAGATATCGAGCACAGTTTATTAATTAAATCTTGCCCAAGTACTGTCGCTCCCTAGAGCATCTTCAGGAGCATTTCGTCAATTTTGTCATAAACATAAAATAAAACATAAAGTTAAACATAGCACAAGCACTACACTAAACAAGGACAAACAGTTTAATAGTTATTTAACCAACAAGTGTATTAATAAGGGCGATTAACAATTGAGATATTTCAACGCGTGAGCGAAGCGAGCGCGTTAATGTTCGAGATCGTTAATCGCCATTTTAATTCACGAGTTCGTTACAAAACTTTTCCGTCGACCGTACTTTTTAGAAATAAAGATATCTTAGTTTAAATATTTATTTACTTAACGATGAACAACAATTTTTTCAGCTTTCATTGACTTTATTCAAAGTTTCCTTAGTGGTAGTTTTATTATAGTAAACATTAATATTCGAAATAGTGCAATGACTGAAATTAAAGGAAGATATTGACAAATGATTATCTGCTGTATAGCATTTTGACAAATTTATATTTAAGTCTTCTTGGACCTCTGTAAATTCTGTGATAGAAGAAGTTAAATTCTAGTGGAGTTAAATTAAACTCTTCGTCAATATCCATCCTTTGATTTATCCAATACACAGAATTTTAAACAATAAAGTAAATAATGACATACATACGATAGAACTTAAAATTAACTAAATACATTATATAAAAATAATAAATATTCGTAACAGCAAGCAATGTATGTAGTGTTGCCTATAATAAAATCGTTCATTAATAGAAAATCATTCATTAATAGGGGTCATTAATCAATGATTTTGAGGGTGTTAAAATTGATCATAAATGGACGGTCGACGGAAAAATTATTTAAAAAGTCGAAGCTGTATTCTGGTCGGCAACAGGAGAGAATTCTCTCTCCATCTTATCCATAATAAAGATTATAGTACATTTATTTCCATACGTAAATTTATTTAACTTAGAACCCGTGAATCTGCAAATCTCCAAAAGCAAAAAAGCAAAAATTCAGCTTTGCAAGCTATTTATGCCCACTTTTACGAGTTTTCAGGCTGATTTTGATGACTGACTTAAAGACGTTTTGCCGTATGTTGCAGTGAAAATTCCAAAAATATTAAAAAGGAAAAACTGAGAAAAAGAAATGATAAAAAAAAATGAGAAATAAAAGAAGATCATGTACAGAAGCGACGAGACAAAAGCTCTAATCGATCTGTTTTATCAAATGTGACAGATCATGATGTGAAAAGAAGGCGCGTTAGTGTAGAACGTGATCAAAAAGGGATATTTCATTTATTTTTAAAAAGTAATGGTAAAAAACACAAAGTGTACAAAAGAATTTTTCTGTGCACTTTAGGATATTATTTAAAGAACGAATTAATTATTACAAATGTTATGACGAAAGAAGACCCTGAGAATATTGTACCTTTATTTGACAGATGAGAAAAACATAAAAATACCCTGAGTGGGCAGGAAATTAATACAAAAACATGTTGAATCCGTGCGTCGCATTATTGCACAAAACATGCTCCTCTCAAGAGATATCACTCGAGTGATTAACACCATTTGAAGAAGATACAGGAATTTTATTACCCTTCATCTAAATATAAAGTGTTCATACAAACTATAAAGAAAATGCGTATATAAGGATTTAAATATTTCCTTTGCATCGTTGTGTAATGAGGAGTACGAAATGTGCAAGAGTTTTAAGCTTCACAATCATAAACATACGGAACAGTCATTACTGTATGACTGCAGTAACTGTAACTTCTAAAAATAACATATCAAAAGGTTACAAAAACATGTTTAATATACAGGGTTGATGCGGAGTTTGATTTTCCATCAAGCACAGTTTGTGTTTCAGCTGACATGAATAAGGTGATTATGTTGCCCAGAATCGATTAGTTTAAGAAAGTTGTGTTTTGCTGAAAAATTATATTTTTTAACGGAACCTTTCCAGCCGGGATATAAGAAAGGAAGAAGGAAGACTTAATAAGTTTATTTCACGCATTTATGTTGCACATGCGACTCAAGGGTTATCACTCCCGAAGGTACTTTTTAAAAAGGCCCTTTTAAAGGTACAACTAACAGAGTAACAGCACTTTATTTAATATAATTACAACTGACTTTAAAATAAAAATTTACAGTATTTATAAGAAATAAACTGATGACGACTTGTCTGCAATATGTGTCAAAACTGCTGATCGGCCGGACTATTGAACTGCAATACCGCTGACAATTATGTACTGTTAATGTATCGTAATTTGCGTGATGTAGAACATATAACTGTTTAGGCCAAAACATGAATTGGTTACTGTTCTAATACTTAATATATTTAACCAATTATTGTTATATAATTGCAGCAGAGAAAATACCTTTGGATGTTTTAAAACAAGTCATTGCGTTATGTCAGCTGACAGTTTTTTAGTGAATGAAAAAGGTGTATCACTTCGCTGATTTTGTGTCTTGCTTTCAGTCAGGTAATTCCGGAAAGATTAAGATCTAAGAAATAAAGCTGGAGAATTTTTTTCTCAGGCCTGGCGATTTATCAATTTACAATTTGATTTATTTACATTTAAGTAATACCTGAAAATTGAAGACAATTTTGGCAGAGCCTTCCCGTCAACGATGCAGCCGCCGATTTAAGATCGGAAATGGAATTTAAGATTTGTTTTTTTAATAAATATTAATATATAATTATTAATATGTAATGTATAGCGACATAGGAGATATCATAGGGCACTATAGATACAAATAGATTTACCATTAGACAAATTTTGATTTATTGGCTTACAGAAGTCCTCAGGCTGAGGACAAAAAAAAAACAACTAATCGAATCCTAAGATGCGATATAGCAAATAAACAGGGACAATATATAACGAATATATTTAGATAGAAACAAACAAACAAAGAAACTACCAAAAGAGCACTACACATAGTCTTCGTTATTATTGAACATATTATAGCGACATATCACATGACACTATGGATGACAATAGACATATTTTTGCTTTATATATAAAGCATAGGTAAATTCGCTTTATTGGCCTGAAAAGGGCGTCTGACTGATTACAAAATAGAGAACTAGCCTGATACTAGCATATGACACATCGACGTGAGACGTATAGTACATATAATGTATATAGCGTGCCAATACTATATATATATATATATATATATATATATATATATATATATATATATATATATATATATATATATATATAAATATATATATATATATATATATATATAAATATATATATATATATATATATATATATATATATATATATATATACATATAATAATATTTTTATTTTTGAGGAATATTATATAGTGTGAAAAGAAATTTATAAAAAACAGTATTTTTAAAAGAAAGGCTCAACAACATTGTTAAATCAACATTTAATAAGACTACGTGGTATTCAGAAGCGATGGGAGCTTAATCTCTTTTATGCGATCAGACCCAATCATCATCGAGCTCCCCATTTTTCTGATAGTTACTTAAACTATTTGTTTTAAATGAAAGATATCTCAATATATGTATTTATAATACATATATTCATATACTCAATATAAGTAAATTTAGGCAATCTTCTTTGTTTAATTCTAAACAAGCCATTTCTATCATATGACAAATCTTAATTAAAAAATCCTGTATAAAAATGTACATTTATTTAAAAGAACCCTTTCGAATTATATCACAGAACATTTTCGGAATAACTATTCCATCATCTGTTTTGTTACTAGTTTTGTAATTTATTATATACAGCCAAAAATCTCTCGTATCGTATACAGCCGAATTATCTCCAAAAGTGTTAACACAAAAAAAAGTGTTTTTTTAAGTTTTGCGGATTTTCGGAGCGAAAATAGCAAAAATAATCGCGCCACTTATAAAAACGGAAAAATATACACGAAAAATACATATTTAGAAGTTTGCCAAAAATTATCTACATAACGTAAATTTTTTTAAAAAATAAAAATGTTTCCTCAGCTAAATAATTTAAACCCAAAAAACCTGAAAAGAATCATAGGGTTTTTGAGCTTTAAATGTATTTTTATAATTTTTTTCAGATTTTTAAACCAAAGGATCATCCAAGAAAATAATCTTTCAATAAAAGTGGAGACCTTGATGTCACCTAGGGAGCCAAAAAAGAGGTTTTTGAAATATGAACTTTTGAGTTTCGAATCCCAAATAAAAATCCAGCCAAGTGCAGATTTTACAATCTTATCCTAGAACTTTTTTTTAAATTTATTTTCCAACCTTAATTTTCTTGTGTCACCTTTTATAAGTTTATTTTCTTTACTTTTATACGAATATTCCTAGGTACTTCGTTTTACTGGTTATGTGTTATATGTACTGTGTTTTTTAAGTGTACGTTACTCACACTAACCGCATTTAATTTATTTTAATTTTCCGGTATTTGTTTTTGTTTTTCAATATTATAATGTCACCTTCATCTGATAATAAAACGTTGGGATCTTTCTTCGGATTATAGATTATACCCTCTATAATCATCAAGAACATATAATATAGCTTGTCATGCGGAAACTAAGAAATAAATAAAGCTGTATTTGAACTAAAAATGATATTTATTAATTTTTTCTTAATATCAACAAACGAGAACTTACTTGTACCACTAAATAGGTTACTATAAATCTCTCTATTTTCTTGCTCTGGCTTTTCATCTGCTTCCTCTCGATGTTCAGAAAAATGTTAACAAGAGTTAGAATAGAATAGAATAGAAAAGTTAGGAATCTATATATTTTTGTAGTTATTTGTCAAATTAAAACAAATTTTAATAATAATAACTTACCTGTACTACTTGTTTGTGCATTTCCACATATTTCCAGAATTCTACTAGCTCGAAAAAACTTTATTTTAAACATGAACATTAATAAACACTTACATTTGATAGATTAATTTGTGCTTAATACTTCTCTTGAGGTTACAAGGTCAAGTTAACTGAGCACTGAGGTCAAGAGCCAAAAGTAGACTTATCATTACAATCATGTGATGTGCTAGTGGCGCTATTAGATGTAAGTCCAATAATTATACTCCCTGCCAAGCAATGAATGATAAAAATTTTATTTAGAGTCATTGGGCACTAACTTATATCTAGACAAGGGTGTTATTATTGACTTATGTCTCTTTGCACAACCATAGATGAACTTGTTTTTTACAGCCTAGTGTACTTTTATTAGTTTTCCCCAAATATATACTTGTACCCCTTTGCACGTGTACTAACGATATATTGAGTTATATACATTGATCTAGGGCAGGATATACGATCTGGACAGACACTTTTCCATTTTGTTTTTTTCAAAATCTTAATTAATTCTTCTTCGTATATCAGGCCCGTCTAACTCGGCATGTAATTGTTCTACTGGGTTTTGATCATTAACAAAACACTGGGATATGTAGGTTTACATAGTTCTGCTACTTTTTGTGTATTTATTATCAATCTGTTGTTAAGGCTATCGTTCCCCCACTGTTCATTTATTCATTTTTTCTATGTTTTGATTTGTTTTTTAATAATTTTGTTCACTCTATTATATATACTTTTTAAATCCACTCTCTTCCAATAACTTCCTATTATTGTATATTAGCCTTCATTTGCCAGGATTTTTAATGTAGTCTATTCTGCTCTATCTCTGATATTTGTCCATATATTATCTATAATTGCAGTATCTATGGGTTGTTTTAATCGTACTATTTGTTGTTTTGGTTGTGATTAACCCTCTACTGCATGAATTATTGCAAACATGAAATAAAAAATATTTTGTGTATTGTGATTTTTATTAAGGCATATAAAGGCATTACATTTAAAATAACTGTTCAGTCCTATATATAGAAGTTTTTTTGTAAACTCATATATGGTTTCATACGCAATAACTACAAATCAAAAGATTTTTTGAAAATCTATTTGTGGTTTCGCATGCATTATACGAACATATTTTAATAAAATGTTGACGTATAAAAATACATTAGTTATGAAATTGTGATAGACAATCCTTTTTTTATTATAACATAAAAATACTTGACACTTTATACATTTGGTGTAAGCTTTTTGTACATATTTGACACTGTGGGCGATATTTTTGCCATTCTGGCATGTGTCTAATGATGACTAGACGTTGGAGTCCCATTTTTTTCTATTGAACGACCTCTCTTTCTTGGTAGTGACTTACCAGATTTATATAAATGTTTAAAAACGGCTTATTTAAAGTCAAATATTGGCATATAGCAATTTTGTTCATTTTTTTTCTACACCAGAATATCTATGCGTTCACAACACATAGATCCCACATATGAAAAACAATTGTTTATACAAAAAATTTTTTTTGAATAAAATCCTTTATAAAAAGGTATATAAAAAACCCAGTTGGGCTATGTTAAATTGACAAAACGTTTTCGGAATAAGTATTCCATCATCAGTGTCAAGTTAATACATGGATTGAAATTAGACATAATGTAAACTAAATTTCATTTAGTAATTTTTAAAGGGTTTTTACCCCCATATTTAGTGGCTCCATCCATGTATTAACTTGACACTGATGATGGAATACTTATTCCGAAAACGTTTTGTCAATTCAACATAGCCCAACTGGGTTTTTTATATACCTTTTTATAAAGGATTTTATTCAAAAATTTTTTAATATATGGTATACAGCCAAATACAGGAACTTAGTTTCCTTGTGAATTGTTTATACCATTTTCTTGATCTTAGATGGATTCTGTGAAGCCCCAGCATTAAGTCTAATAAGTCCACTCCTCCCATCAGCTGATTATAAACTTCAACAGCTTCAGGGCATGTAATCTCTGGGTACGTTTTTTCTTCTCAGAAGTACCTATGTTTTGTGATTCTAGGTTCACTACCAACGTCAGTTGATAACATATTTACTAACTTATTACCGAACCAAGTTATTGGACTTACGTTTACGTCTTCAATAAGGGCCACAATTTCTTCAATGAAACCGTTTAAGTACGAACCAGCTCGCGCACATCGTACTTTAAACCCTACCAATTGTGCGACTGCGTCCCGATTCAAGCCGATCACTGCGCGATCAGCTTGGATCGGACGCAAGGAGAACTGAACGCGCTCCATCGGCAGAGGGATGCTTACTTCTAAAGAAAAGAGAATGACAACACCCCCGCTTCGATGAAGATACATTTAAATTATATTTAAGTTATTTTTCAGTTATAGTTTGTTGTTTATAGTGTTTGTTCAATAAAATACGTGAAATTCTCAAAATCTTTCACCACAAGCTCTTCCAGAAAAACCACGTTTTTTTGTTTAGTTCTTTTTCGAATGGTATATCTGAATTTGGAACACAGTTTAATCGAACCGTACCTAAAGGCAACAATGCATTTCAATGCAAAATAAATCTGTAATTTTTTACTATTAAACCAGTTATCGAAAAATATTTTATGATTACCGTTCTTCGTCACTGTCGTCTCTGCCGGTCCAGTGACAACATTTCCACTGACTCCTAAATCAGGCGATTCATTTGGTCCATATCAAAGTGATAACTAAAATCTAATACACCACTAAGTCCTTGATATGTGTATCCCCACTTGTGAGGTTTTACCGGATTATATTCTTTGAGGTGGTGCCGACATTTGGTAAGCAAAATTTGTTCGTCAACAGTTAGGTGTTCCTTATTGAGAACCAGTAAAAGGCGTTGTTTAATCTTGTCTAATAGAGGGTGACAACATTTCCACTGACTCTTATTATATTATTATCTGATTATATTCTTTGAGGTGGTGCCGACATTTGGTAAGCAAAATTTGTTCGTCAACAGTTAGATGTTCCTTATTGAGAACCAGTAAAAGGCGTTGTTTAATCTTGTCTAATAGAGGTCGAATTTTGAACAGTTTATCATGACCTGGATTACCAACAGGAACGAAGTTACTATTATCACTAAAATGAAGGTGTTTCTTTATAATTTGCCATTTATGGCAGGTTATAGATTCAAATACTTGTCGTTGACCTAAAGTTGCATTCCAGTAAAGTCTCGATGATGGTGATTTCACCAATAACATAAATAATACAGATTCCATGAATTGAATTTCGTTTTCAATAATATTGGCAGGTTCGTTTATGTTATCCTGCAGAGCTTTTATGTTTGATTGTTTAACAATCATAAATATTAATTATTTTGAAAACAAAAAAAAAAACAAAAAATCTGCAGAAGTTTCTAACTCAAAGATACATTCTGGTAGCTCTGCAACGCCTTTAAATGCATAATCACTTTCATCACAATGCTTTAAATGGCCTAATTCCCATAATTTTTTTTAGGTTTCTTTTTTTTTGTTGATAATTCTATTTTAACTATCTTACCTTAACAATATTTTTCAGACCTAGACCTTGACTTCTCTTCAGCATCCTTACGTCTGTTTTCCTCAAGAACCATTATTATCTGTTTAATGTTAAATTGCTTATGGACCTTTCTCACTATTTTAATATTATCTTTATTAAGCTGTTGTAGTACGCGTGCGTTTGTATCGTTTATATTTTTAACTTGTCTTCGTGTGTCCATAAATCTTTGTCTCTTAAATAATTTTTTCTTCCTGATCTTTCCTATGATTTGTATTATACGTTATTTCTGCATTATTGATACCTAATATGGGTTTAAATTAGACCTTATTTGATATCGTTTTTTATATGCTCATTACTCATTACCGTCAGTGTTGTCACTGCTCCTCTTTTCGTTGTAATAGTGTCTACTATATTTATATTAGGTGTGTTAAGATGATTTATTGTCCTTCTTACCTATTAGTAGATGAAATTGTCTATCAGAATTAATTACCAAAAATATTTCCCATAATGGTTAATTATCATGATCAATTATTTTCTCGTGCTTGTACTTTCTCCTAGGCAACCTAATTGGTTTCTAAAACTCAAAGAAACTTTATATTATATACCAGCTTATTTATTATTTTGCTTTTATGGATTTAATAGTCACCTTATACTAAAATTCTCGGATGAATTTTAAATATTTTTAAGTAAAATACCGTTATGTATTTAAATAGATTTATTCTGTTTATTTATTCTTTGTTTTCCTCTCTATATCAATCAAATGATATATATATATATATATATATATATATATATACATATATATATATATATATTATATATATATATATATATATATATATATATATATATATATGTATGTATGTATATAGTTTAAGTTTAGTTCTTGAAGCTTAATGTATATTTTTTAGTGTATTTTCTTGGGCTTAGGTTCATAAAAAAAATTTTCTTTAATACTAAGACATTTTCATATATTTTTTCGACGTTTCGGCAGGAAATCCATGCCTTTTTCAAGAAGTAATATTGACTAAAAAAACATTTTATGACAGACATAATACGGTCTAAAAGTTAAACTTTTGACTTACCAAGCATGTAAAAATTCGGTACTAACAAGTAGAAGTCACAATTAAAATAATATTAAAAACATAGGACATACCCACTAAGTCACTACATGTAAAATGTATTTTAAATCTAATGTGCTGTTTATTGATGTTAGTTTATAGTTTAAACAATCAGTTATTTTAACATCATAGGCGTTCTGAGATTGTCTTTTTATGTGTTTTTAAATTAATTTAAAATATATTTTGTTCAAATTTTTGACATCTTTTTTATCATTTATTGCATTATTATTTTTTTTATTTCTATAGACTCTAGAAGCTCTCTCTTCTTCCTGTTGTTTCTCAAAATCAAATTTATGTTTGTTTTCGTTTTCATTTTTTGTGATGGCGGTTGAGTTTTTTTGTCATATTTGTAAGAACGTATTCTTGAGTTAAGTAGCTGACTGGTTTGTCCAATATAAACTCCATCACAATTCGAGCAGGAAATTTCATATACAACATGCGATCTTTGTAATAGAGGGGTTTTTGTTTTTAATCTTGTAAAATTCTTTTTCAAATGATTGTGCTCTTTATGAGCAACCGTAATATTATGTTTGGACAGAAGATTTGCAATTTGTTCTGATAATCCTTTTATATACGGAAGATACATAATATAGTTTTTATTTACCGTGTTGGTTTCATTGTTATTATTGTTATTGTAAAATTTTGCAGTCGCGATTTGACTGTTGTCGATAAGGTGGTGTGGGTATGAATTAAGTGTTAGTACTGTTTTTGTTTTTTTAATAACCTGAGGTCTATTGATAGGATCGGATAATCTAATAGCTCTATCGGCGAGTCCGATAATTACTGATTTCTTTTGAGACAGGGGATGATGAGAGTTGAAATTCAGATATCTCGACGACCAGGTTTTTTTGGTGTACCATGAAGTAGTTATAGTGCTGTTTCCTCTATGTTAGGTCAGGTCCAGAAAATTAATTTGATAATTTTTTTCAATTTCTAATGTGAATTTTAGTTTTTGGTGAAAGTTATTGAATTCATTTAGTAAAATATCCATTTTACCCTCTGGTGCTGCGCTCAAGCAGTCATCTATATAGCGATGAAAAAAAGGTATTTTAAAATCTATTTTATTTAAAACAATTTCCTCTAGCTGCTCTAAAACTAATTGAGCGATGGATTTTAGTCAATATTACTTCTTAAAAAAGGGATGGATTTCCCACCGAAACGTCGAAAAAATATATGAAAATGTCTTAGTATCAAATCAAATTTTTTTTATGAACCTAAGCCCAAGAAAATCCACTAATATATATATATATATATATATATATATATATATATATATATATATATATATATATATATATATATATATATATATATATATTGATACGATTGGGGTTTATAGAAAATAATTTATAAGTTATATACTACATAATGTTAGATATAAAAAAGTATTTGATTATTTTAAATAAGTTATATACTAGAGAATTTTATAAAAATATATTTATGTGAGGGCATTTTTAATAAATTAGCATATAATAAGTGTAAAAAGTTGTATTTTAATGTTGTAAATATATTTAAGTGAGCCATGTGCATAGGCAAACAACTATACAGTAAATTGACAGACAGAAATTAATCATAATACGAATGTGAAGTGGGGTTATAATAATAATGTTAGTTTAAATGTTTAATTTATATATATTTAATGATTAAAATGTTTATTCTGATCTGAAAAGCCTAAATGTAAACAAAATTATCAATAAAAAATGAACGAATTCTCCAGAATGTAGAATTTGACCTTTGTTGACGGTCGAACATTCTGGAAATAATGGTGATGTCTGTGGATCCAACATATATTTTTTTCGAGAACATCCATATAAAAGAAATAGAACTAAATAGAACATGATTTATTGCCAGATGATTCTAGAACAGAAAAAAGATAAAAATACCTGGTGATTTGGATTAGAATCGATCAGTTATGAGTTACAGTTACTGTGAGTCCAGTTTATTATGAAAGTTAGTAGACACATTTAGTTAGTGAAGTAAATTGTTCAGAATTTTCAAGAAGTCAGTCAGAAAAGTTTAGTAAGAAATATGAAAGTTAGTTGGAGTCAGTGAATCAGTTACAAATAGTCCAATTGTTTAATATAGTGAGTTAAATGAAAATTAAAAATTATGCATATATTTTAATGCACATTTATAATTATACACAAATAATTATTGAAGATTAAAAAAAGTATATTGGAAGAAATTAAAATTATATTATGATTGGAGATTAGTATAAATCAACTTATAATAATTGGATATTGGTATATTGAAAAGAAGAATAAATATAAATGCTGTTTTGCTGGTTTGCTTGGTGGTTTATAAATGCTGGTGAAGAAAAATATATCTTAAATTGGTAGAAGCTGATAATTGGAAAAAGTAATTTCACAAAAACAAGGATAACCGAAGTACGAAGACATTCAGTGGTGATTAGAATCTATATAGTGGAAAACAGTTCATTTAGGCATTCAGTGAAAGAAAGGTACAAAATTTTGTTAATATAATTTAGTTAGTGTCATAACAATTTCATTGTTGAAGATAGTTTGTTTAAATTTAACATTGTCTATAGAATTTAATTAGTTTTATAAGAATATCAATTTAAAGATAGTTTATTTTAAATTTACATTGGCTAGGTTAGATATATATGTGTGTTTCATAATAGTTATAATAAAGATAATTTAAAAAAGTACTTACAAACTAATTCTTTGAGAACCGCGATAAAAACCCTATATTATTAAAAATACTCATTGCTCATCATTCAAACAAAAAACACATCATAATATATATATATATATATATATATATATATATATATATATATATATATATATATATATATATATATATATATATATATATATATATCCTGATCCACCTGATCCAAATGTTATGACTGATGAAGATTCGGCTGACGAGGATAATGGTGGATTTGTAGATAACCTGTCCTGAAGACAATCATTAGCAGAAGCCAAGCTGCGTTATTTTGATGGTGCACCAGATGAAAATAGCGTTTTTAATGAGATGGAAGACGAGCAAATACCATGTATGTCATCACTTGATACAGAACCTAATACTGGTTTTTGAAATCACTAGATAGAGAATTTGGATCGCTGGAGATTAAAAAAAAACATCCGACTTTCCCAAAGCAGACCACTCACAATTAAAAAATATGAGCCCTATAAATTTATTTGAGTTATTTTTCTAACGAAATGTGAATTTTTTTTTTATTTTTGTGAATTGTCTTCATTTATCATCCAAGATTACCTTGGATAAGCTTAAATGTTTTTGGGTATTTTGATTCTGTCTGAATACAACTGTCTTCTTGGCAAAAAAGGCATTATTGGGACAATAGAGAAGACATTTCCAATAAAATGGTGAAGGATGCAATGCTTCACGACAGGTTTATCCAAATAATACCTTTCATGCACTGTGCTGATAATACGCAAATGGATTTAAATTTTAAAATGTGGAAATTTAGACCAGTAATCAAAAAATTTCAGAGATCTTTTCTCAGATATTATCAACCAACTGAAAATATTAAATATGATGAGTCGATGGTGAACTATTATGGTCGCCATAATTGTAAACAATTCATTAGGGAAAAACCGTTAAGATTCGGTTATAAAGTTTGGTGCCTTAACTCCGAAACTATTTACCTTGTAAATATTGAGATTTATTAGGGAAATAGTACTTATTCGAACGATTTTTACCAACTTGCATTTGGAAAGGCAGCCGCTCCCCTTGTCTCGATGTTAGAAACTTTTGCCAAACAAAAGCTGCCTTACCAAATCTATGTAGATAACTTTTTTACTGGATTTAATTTAAGTGTGTATTTAAAAAAAAAGGATATGGTGTCACCGGAACAATTAAAGAGAATAGAATACCACAAGATGTTAGACTTGTTGATAAAAAAAACTATGTCTAAACAAACTCGAGGTTATTCGGTTTTAAAAATTGACGATGAAGATGGTATTATGTTGAAAAGATAGATGAATAACACCATTGTAACAATGCTATTAACTTAATATGGTGTGCACCCAAATCAACAGATAGAACGTTATTTACATTCTGAATAAAAAGTTGTTCAAGTTTCTCGCCCACGTGTTGTTGGAATGTATAACAAGTTTATGGGAGGCACTGATAGAATGTATGAGGATTTAACAAGAGACCGTATAAGTATTCGTAGAAAGAAATGGTGTTGGTTTATACTTACATGGTTAATTGATGCTCTGCATTAAATGCTTTGCCATATTTAATAAAGAGTAAATCTTAGCATATTTTTATAGTATTTTGTCTTAGTATTACCATATGGCCACAGTTTGTAATGTCATATATTCGATAAACAAATAAAATTTAATAGGTTTTTCTGCTTATTTGTATTTTTCCTAAACTAGACTTGGTAAAAAACCACCAGTATAACAAAAAAATTAATTCAGGCTTTGATGGATTAAAGTAATGTTTAAAATACATAATCGTATTTTATTGCTCACATAGGTAGTAATGTTTTAATGACATACTTATGACACGAGTTATAAATATGTTACTAATAATGTTAGACAATCTAATAGATTTCAGTAAATTCCATTTCAAATAATTTTTTGTATTAATATTTTAGTTTATAAAAAATCAAAACTGATTTTTGTTATACTAAAAAATTTTTTCTTGTTGTTAAGTTTTCAGATCGAGCTTGTTAATAAAATGATGGCTACATAAGACAAAACTATTGAAAAAAATATTTAGTTAGATGACTGTAATAATAAATAAATTTAATAAATTTTTAAATTGGCCTCTATTCACTTCAGTACATTTTTTAATTCTATCAGAAATATTAGTCTCTATTTGTTGCCATTTGTTGTAAAGCAGGACTATCAAAAGGATATACAAGAAACCTACGCCAAACAAGATAGTACTACTGTGAGTAACATACAACAAAAGTTCTTGAAAATGACAAACACTATAAAGGAAGCTACGTCGAAGAACATACCAAGAGCAAAAAGATTTAGAAAAAAACCACTGGTTCAATGACGAATGCAGAACAGAGTTAAAAAAAAGATCAGATTTGAGATTAAAAAGTTTACGTTCGCAAAAACAAGACGACCTAGAAAGGTCGTGTAATGACAATGAAAAAAAGTAAAGAGAATCCTGAGGGAGCGGAAACGAAAGTATATGGAGAATAAAATTAAGCGCATTGAAGAAAATTACAAGAAAAATGAAATAAAAAATGGAGGAGAGGTCCTCCATATTTTATGTTCTCTACAAATAAACAAACTTGGTGAGCTAATACTAGAAGTATGAGATGCCGAAGAAATGCCTCAAGAATGGAATAGTCGATTATAATTCCTATACATAAAAAGGGAGATAGAACTGAATGCACAAACTATAGAGGAATATCCTTATTTGAAGTAATGTATAAAGTACTCGCCATACTAATTAAAAATCGGTTGCCTGTAAAGTCGGTTTTACGGGCGAAGATTTTACGTGACAACGTCTTTTTCTCGGTAGAATATTTATTGATATGAATATTATTTAATTGCACAATAGGAACAAGGAATTGAATGAAAATAAAAATTGCACAAATTTTAACTATAGAAATATATTTTGTTTACTAAAACATTGTACATGTAAACTTAAACTTAACTAATTTCTATTTGAGTGATTTTGTTGAGGATAGGAGAAAGACAGAGACACAAGCACGCACCGATTCAACGCGCCTAATTCTCTAGTGCTGCGCGCGCAGTAGACCCATCATGTTTGAGTGGGAGAGAGACGCAAGGCATTCGCCGGTCCGGCGGGCCTCTCTCTCGTTCGGTGACTCATCGTAACAGACGTGAGCGGGCGTTACACTTTTTCATGAGTGACTCCGAGCCACAACCTAATTTAAGACGTTGTCACGTCAAAAACGATTAGAAATATATAATAGAGAAGAATCTAGGAGAATACCAGGAAGGATTTCGGAAAGGAAGATCAACAACCAATCAAATTTTTATGCTAAAACAAATGCTGCCCAATTGCTATGAATACAACATTTCAGCACAAGTACTTTTCGTTGATTACAAAGCTGCCTACGATACAATAAACAGAAACAAGTTAATAGAAACACTTAAAGAATTCCAAGTGCCAGAAAAAATAATAAGATTGGTAAAAATAACAATTAGACAAACCATTTGTGCTGTGAGATGCAAAGATACAGTCTCAGAAAAATTCGAAGTGAAAAAAGGTGTTCGCCAAGGAGACCCGTTGTCTACATTGCTGTTCAATATAGTTCTGGAAAAAATTGTAAGGATTAGTGAGATAAATAGGTCCGGTACTATTTATACAAGGAGCACCAATGCTTAGCATACTCTGATGATGTGGTTCTCATTGCAAGAAATGGAAAAGAACTATCAAATATAACAAAAAAACTGATTCGGGAAAGCTCTAAAATGGGACTGAAAGTTAATAATAAATCGAAGTACATGGAGATCTCGAGCAAAAAAGGAATAAGCACCAGGGGATCCTTTAAATTGGAGGTGGGGAATGGATCAGTTGTAGAATTCGAGAAGGTGGATGAATATATGTACTTAGGTACTATTATTGATCAGACATGTAAAGAAGAAACTGAAATCAACCTGAGACTGACCAAGAGCAACAGGTGTGCTGGAGCCATGAGCAAAATAATTAAGGCCAAAGATATATCTCGTAATACAAAAATAAGAGTATACAAAACTATAATTAGACCCACAATGCTATACGCTGCCGAGACATGGACTATGAACAAAACCGCACAGAACACATTGGAAGCATGAAAAAGAAAGATACTTCGCAGAATATTTGGTGGAAAAGTAGTAGAGGGGGAATGGAGAAGACGAACTAATGCATAAGTGTATCAGTTGTATTCTAACCCTACAATATCAAAAGTAGTGAAAAAACGTAGACTAGAATGGCTCGGCCATCTAGAAAGAATGCAAGGTAATGGACTAGTCAAGAATATTGCTTGGAGAGTACCTGAGGGTAAAAAAAAGAGAGGAAAACCAAGAAAGAAATGGAGAGATGCAGTAATGGAAGATGTCAGAGAGATGGGAATCAGAGATTGGAAGCTGTTAGCTAATAATAGAAAACGATGGAAATTATCCATCCAACAATGGGCCTAAAAGGCCTGGTAATGCTGTACATACATACATACATTTGTTGCCATAATTCTTATAGAGTAATAATTTCTTGAGCATACACTAGTGTCTTTATATGTCCCCAAAAATAAAAATCTAGTAATATGGGAGTCGGTGGTTTAGCCACCATTAGTTTTCCTTGAATGAAATATCATTTATGACAAGAAACGATAATGTAAAGTTTGGTTACAAACATGTATCTTTAACAAATTTTTTGAATCTTTTGACACAATTAAGTAGGGTAAGTCCGGGAGAGTTGGCTCGTCGGATGAGATAGCTCAGTCAAATATATTAGTTTTATCCTATTTGGCGTCAGTTATATTGCGTTATTTAGTGCGCGCGTATGGTATTAGCAAGACTATATTGTTTCCGTGAATTTCCTTACGTTCAAAGGTAAGGTATTTAAAAATTATTATTTACACCTTCTTAAAATTTTTGCGAAATTCGTCAAAACTATTGTACCAACGTGTTAGTTGGTCCGCAAATGTTAGAGAGAGATGGCTTAGCTCTCTTAGTTATATAAGGATATTTTTAATAGACAAATTTATTTGCAGTCATGCCAACGAAATATATAAAAAAAGAAAATTGTTTTCCGTGGTTTATGGACCAAATATTAACTAGAATCAGCGATGCCGACCATAAGCAATGGAGAAATGGGGGTCACTGCGCCGCCACTAATATTAAAGTGCCACTACCTACATTAAACAGAAAAATGCAAAGTAACAATTTAAAAAAAGTGCATTAGGAGCAAGTAAAGTAAAGTAAAAGTAGTGTTCTCAACAAATAAAATGAAAATAAAATAAGGAAATGTATTTTTAAGGTTGCAGAAAGCTTGTTTTTAACCTACAAGAGCTGAAATTAGAGAAATAGCTTTGGGATTGGTAGAAGAATAAAATATTAAAACTACTTTTAACAAGAAAGAACTAGCAGGTTTTGACTGGTTTCAATCATTGTTAAGAAGAATTTATATTGAAACCCCTTTAACCTTTAAGTTAACCTTTTACATGCAATTCCCGATAAAAATCAAGTAATAGTGTTAAGTTAAGAAATATGTAATTAAAATACAATAAATACATATAAAAACTAAACGACAAGCGAGGTAGAAACCGACGAAGAGAATAAACGGTAGATAGGAGATCAAAATTATAGCTTTAAAAGAAGCAAAAAACAAAGAGACCACCACAGAAAAATGAAGAAGATGAAGACAAAGATACAAATGCAGTTAAGATTAAAATGATGAAAAAACTGATAGAGAAAAATGAAGAAATGATAAACGAAATAAGCAAGTGAGGAAGAAACAAGCCAAAAACAATAAGAAATTAATGGAAAGAAGGCAAGTGAGCAAGAACTTAAAAAGAGAAGTATAGCAACTACAGGACAGAATCGAACACATAGAAAAATGCAGTAAGAAGAAAACCTGGTAATATCAGGATTAAAAATGGACAATAAAACAAAACAGAAGGAATAAAAAATTTTATAGACAGAGAACTGCAAGTAAAAGTGAAATTAAGGAATGGCAAAAAGATTGGGGAGAAGCTATGATTTATAGAAACAGAAACAATGATAGAAAAAGGTGAATTAATAAACGATAAAGAAATAATAGGAAGAGAAATACAACATCGAAAACAAGAAGTAACAAAACAACAAACACAAGAACCGAGAGAGTGGGAGGTAACAGAAGTAATAAGAGTCTTAAAAAATAATAAAAGTGCAGGAGAAAGCGGACTGCCAGCAAAAATATTAAAAGTAAAACGAGATATACTACAGAAAAAGATAGCTCAACTTATTATAAAAATTTGGAAAAGCGAAAAATTGCCAATGGAACACAGCACTTATCTGCCCAATTTACAAGAAAGGTGATAAAACTGTCTTTGAAAATTACAGGGAAATCGCACTAATAGAAGTAGTATATAAAGTATTAGCAAAAATTATAAGAAATAGATCAAAAACCTAGGAGACAGAGCTAATAGGAGAATACCAGGCTGGTTTCAGACAAGGAAGAACAACAATCGATCAAATTTTATACTATGACTAGAAGTCAAAGGATAAACGAAAAGGATAGAAGCAATTAATTTAATCTGTAAAAGAAAGTTATTTTAGAAAATGAGTTGATGGAAAAGCCCAAGAGTTTATTAAACATGGTTGAAATAGGACTTCAACCGAATATTAAACCTGCATTTGTTGTAACCCAAAAGAGATCTAAAAATGTAGCATCAGCAACTTCTTCGGTGAAGGATGAAACAATTACGTATATTATCTATTGCATGCTAAGAGTAACTCCCTTCCCCCTATCATTCTACTATGTTTACCAAGCCGTACCACAACCATTAGATCGTTCATTTATTAAGTCGCTGAAGTCACATTATTACAATGATTGCAATTCATTTATTAAAATGAATCATACAAAAAAGTTTAACGGTTTGCAGTTTGCAGGCAAATTAAAAAATGAGGCTTGGACAAAAACTGCCTCAGTACAAAATGTCGTATCTGGTTTTCGAGCATGTAGTATTTATCCAGTCGACCGGAATGCAATACCAGAGTACGCTTTTCTTAAGAGTTCAATAACATAAATTACTGAAATAGATGATCTCCCACGTCTTAACCTACCATTTACAAGCAGTTTGATACCGTCTTAGACGTCACAAATAAAACTACCATGCATTACTGGTAATAAGTTGACCTGTAAAGAAAAAATCACTCTGGTAAAATTTTAGACAATATATCTCCAGTACCTTTTACATCAGGTTTTCCACAAGTATGGAAGCACAATAGACAATTAACTGCAGTACTTACTAGTCTAGCGAATTTAGCTATTAGCAAAGATTTAGGTGTTAAAAAGTAAGAACAAGATGCTAAAAAGAATAAAGGTCCTGTGGAAAAAAGTCAAGAAACCTAAAAACTCCAAGATGTTTTTCTTATGAAGACTCTGATGATCATATAAATGTAAATTACCAAAGACTCTAATGATGATCTACAAAATATAGCAAATTTTAAATTTGCCGGCTGTGGGGAAATTTATTCAACCACACATGTTAACTAACGTAATATGCGGAAAAGCATTAGCAAAAAAACGTGCCAAATAAAGTTTATGATCGTGCCATGACACATCGGATGAGTTAGCCTTTTACAGATTTTTGTATTTTGACGTTAACTGTTTTTGTCTGTAAGTAGTGTGTAGACTATTATAAATACTAAGATTCAGACAGTCAACAAAATGTGAGATACCTCTTCCGGACTTACTCTAGAGCAAACATTATTAACGATTACTTCCACACAAATTTAGAACAAAAAAGCGGATAGCAGAAGTTACTTTTAAGGCAGATAGTTACTACGGATCCGTAGAACACTACGGATCTAATTTTGACTAAATAATGTACAAATTAGATATGTTTATGTAAATTGAAAAATTATGTGCGAGTTTTTTAGAGATTCTGGCAAATAAAAGCATTCTGTATAGCTTTAAAAGATACATTTAGCGTAAATGCACAGCTGAGAATCTCTTCTGTTTAGACCTCCTAAAAGGAGGTGTAGTAGTTTTCGCGATATTGCATATACATATATCCTGATCATTTCTTTTTGTCCGTACATTGGGCTATTGCAAATTTCTGTGGTTTGGTCAATCTATCTTATTAAGGATTTTCGTCGTGTCCTTTAACAAAAAAGCTAACAAAAGTAGATGGTAAAAAGCTGATCGTTGACCAAGAATTAACAAAGATCACGTTGCTTAAGCCAGGATCTTCATCGGGGGTGAGTAAGTATTTATTAAAGTATTTGTATGAAATGTGCCGCGTAGTATTCAGTGGCCATTTTACCACCAGTGTAAAAGATCAAAAACAAAGACCCATTTCACATTCAAGGTGGGTAAAAACTACTAATCGCATTCTTCGGCTCTATGTATCGAGTATTATGCCACCGTTGAACTTAATCTAACTCACAGAATATATTATAAAGGTATATGCTCCAATATGGTTCAGCATAAAATCCCAACCGACATGTAAATATGGCGCAAAACATCTTTTTAAAATCATTTAATTATCTCGGTACTTAGCGAAATAGCTAATTAAGAGCTGTAGTCGACTCTGTAATTCAATGAGCTGCATATTTCGGTCATTGTGAAAATATACCTTTAAGCATGATATCGAATGAACGACTCCATATTCGGGGACTTGTATTTCACTGCATCTTAAAAGCAAAAAGTTTCCAGAGACAAAATCAAAAAACGTGAGGGTCTTTAAAATGTTTCTTATACATTTTGATGCAAACGACTAGTTTGAGTTAATTAATTGCCAAGAGTGTAACCTTAAAGAACCACATATCTTCTTTAGAGTTTCAAATGATAATCTGCGAGATTTTATTAAGAATCCGCACTTACATCCTTTTAACATTGAGAAATATCACTGCCACACACAATGTGTAGAACGATGTGTCAAGCTTGTGACAAAAGCTTTTCAAGCAGTTTGTGGAGCGGATTCGAGGGATGGATTTATAAAAACGCGAATTGATTCCAGAAAAACTATACCTCACTTTAACACTAAATCAGAATTAATCTTTAAATAGAATTAATTTTTTGTTGCGATGGAAAAGTAATACCTCACAAAAAATGCCCAATCAACTGTTTAGTATTTTGGTAAAAATCTGGTCGAAATTGAAAAATATCTTTTGCACCCCCAAAACATTAAAAATGTTGAAAAAATAATAACGGACAAAATAATATTTATTTTGAGACAAAAATGTAATACCTCACAAAAGTTACCTAAAACACTATTTAGTATTTCACTAAAATTGCTTTGAAATAAAAATATATTTTCTGCCCCCCACCCCACGGCATTCAAAATTAGAAAAAATACATTAACATGCGCATGTTTCTCTGTAACGGAAATGTAATATATTATAAAAGTTGAATTAATAAATTCGGTTTAAACTGAAAAATATTTTCTGATTCCAGAATGCAATTAAAAATTTCAGTTAACATTCGGCCAGGCGCGCCCTAAATAATTACATCATCAGGCGCGGCGCAGCAATTTGCTGCCATGTAGTTTCTTATTGTTTTCGACACTTCTATTATTGATTAACTGTATCGTTATTTATTTTGTCAAAAAATAAGAACGCTTTAATAATTTAACTAATTTTAATAAATTGTACAAAAAAAACTTTTAATTTATTTGATCATTACAATTAATACATACAATATTAGATTTCGAATGTCTTTTACAAGTGAATGCACTACATTGTGTACATTTCATAGAGGTATTCGACTTGATTTTTTCACTGTAACAATTGCAGCATCTACCACGTTTAGCAGGATTTTCGTCTTCTTGATGGGGTACTGGTTGCTTCGGAAACATCCTGGACAGGAACTCGGTTATATCACGTCGAAGTGTTTTAATTTGTGATCGTGTATAAAGGTGTTCTTTCATCAAGTGCATTGCAAGGTTTTTAGAAAATGTCTCCTTTTGAGTGATTTTAGAACAAAAGCATTTATGCCTCCAATATTCATTAAATTATATAATATAACACACGGCCATCTTTTAGTAATTCGTGAAACACTGTATGATGAACATAATTTATTCTACAGTATCAACTTCTCCTTTTGTTTTATTGTAATCTAAAATCAACTGTGGTTTCTTAGTATCCATGTCAACTGTACTTTCGTTGTGCATAGACGATAATAATATGACTGACTTTCTTTTACGCGGCACGTAAGAGGTAATCATATAATCTTTTTGAAATCCAAATATGCTAGACTGAACTGCCCTTGATTTATGTGGAAGAAATTCTTGAGGAATTTCTCTTTTGTTTTTCTTCAGCTTCCCAAGCAGAGTAACTTTCTTCTGCAGCAAATATCTAGCTAACGGAATACTAGTATAAAAATTATCTGTTGTTACGTTTCTTCCTGTCATTTCTACGGACTCTATTAGACGTTTTACAACGTCAAAGGCCGAATTTGATACGTCTTATGGGCCACTTGACTGTTTACCGCAATATATCTCTAAATTGGTGGTATAAAATGTTTGTGCATCACATAACGCGTACATTTTTATCCCGTACTTAGCAGGTTAGTTGGGTATATATTGTATCCAGCTACACCTATCTCTAAAGGGATGGAGCATTTCATCTATTGTTGTATACTCTGACAAATTGTATGAGTTTTGACAATTTTTTATAAATCTGTCAAAAAACGATCTAATGGCCGACAGCTTGTCTATTTTACATCTATCACTCCTTGTATGTTTATCATCAAATCTCAATGAACGTGCAATAAATAGGAAACGTTTGTAGCTCATTACTGCTCAAACAATATCAATCCCTGTGCCATCTTTTTCCCAAAGTTGTGTGATTGCCGTGCTTTATGCCAATCAAATAAAGGAGTCCAAAAAATGCCAATAACTTACTCCTGTCCATATTCCTGCAATCTCTGTCTCTCAAATATTGCGTTTTATCACTATGTTCATTTATATATAAATTGGTAAAAATTAGAATT
The DNA here is from genome assembly GCF_040954645.1 of Diabrotica undecimpunctata. Taxonomy (NCBI): domain Eukaryota; kingdom Metazoa; phylum Arthropoda; class Insecta; order Coleoptera; family Chrysomelidae; genus Diabrotica; species Diabrotica undecimpunctata. The sequence goes on along the minus strand of NC_092804.1, from coordinate 109,870,711 downwards.
TCATCAACCATATCAATATTGATAATAGTAACAAACGCATCAATTTCTTTTTTTATTTGACGTGCAGTTCCTTTTAATCCCGGTGGTACTCTCATTAAATTTTGTTGCTTTGTCTTATATATGGCAAAAGAAGTTTTATACCACTTACTTGTTTTATCCTTGCTAATGAATGTATCTTCAACGTTTTCGTAAAACACTTCCTCCTCATCTGACACATCTTGCTCTGAACATGTATTGTCGTGGTTCTCCTCAATTTGTTGTTCATTTAGATCACTATTACTTTCCAATATTTCATGTGTTTCATCTTCAATATCTTTCATATTATTTAGAATTTCCTCTAATTGTGCTTGGGTTAACACTTCCTTTGGATTTTTACGAGACATGGCGTAATCTAAAATTATAAAATATGTTATAATATAGAATTCTACAATAATCTAATATGTTTCATATATATTATTAATTCTTATAAATGATTATATTATTAACACTTTTACTTACCAATAAAATTTTAATTTCTCGAAAAAGATACATAATATACCTATTAGTTATTTAAAAAAAAATTCGCGCGAATTTCACTACCAGGCGCCTTGCAGCAATTGTGTGCCTCGATGTACTATTCACAGTAAAGTACGATAATTAACTAATTGGATTTGGATTTCACAAGCCGATGATGGGTACCGACTAAGGATTAACCGATAAGGGAATTTTAAAAATACCACGTACATAGCGTATCCCGTTAACACTTTACCTGGAAATATTGAGTTTATGCAGCAAATTACTGCGGCGCGCCCGGCTGAAGGTTAAGGAAAATATGCTTCAACATTTTTTTATAACAAAATAGCCCAACTTTTCCTTTTGGTCTGTTTCGATGCACCCTCGTGTATGTGTGCTTTTGGAGAAAAATGTACAATTGTGTCCTATATGCACAAAGAAACACATTAGATCTTCCACTAAATTACTTAATGTTTACCTAGATTAGGTGTGTAAATTATACATACAGTGTAGGTAAAATTTTATGGTCGGTATGTGTATTACGTGAGATGGAGTGAGAAACACCTATTTAAAAAGAGAGAGGTATATTAGGTCAGCCCATTATATCGTCGAAATAGCATTAGTGGAACTAAGAAAAGAGGAGAATTTCAACATTGCCAAACTTATTGGTTTTATTTGACCTGTTGTCTTTTTAGCATTTTAGCAACATTCTAAGATAATCAAATTTGGGCGAATTGATTTAAATGGCAGCTTACTGTTTTTTATTTTAAATTTGCCACAATTTTTCTTTTCAATAAGTTTAATTTAACATTTTGATTTCCACTTTAAATCTTGAACTTTGAAAACTTTGAAATCGTTTTATGTAAATAAAATTTATTAATGTTTCGTATTTTAAGTACGATTTCCGAATTGGAAATCTAAACATCAAAATAAGCTTATTTTAAAGTCACGTTGTGCCTTATTCGCAATAAAAATAATAAATTGAAATATTAAACCACAATAAAAAACCTTCATACGAAATTATTTGGCAACGTCTCATGTCGCTAGTCAAAGCACCGAATCAAAGTAGAACACAGGTAACGAACGAGTAGAGGTGGGCATTATTTTTTTTTGAATCCTGGGAAAACTAATAAATATTTTTGAAAAATTTAAACGCAGAATGAAAGAATACATTATTACCGAGGGCTGAAAGTCCCCTTACAGGGGCGAAAAAAGAGAAAATTTTGTGTGATTTTGAATTTTAAGTATCTCATTCAAAAAAAACTTTTTGTTTATTTTGGCTCTCGGCAATAATGTCACCTTTTATTCTGCGTTTAAATTTTTCAAAAATATTTGTTAGTTTTCTCAGGATTCGAAAAAAATGAATACATTTAAAAAGCATTGGTCTGAAATTTTGCGCCTACGCTCTTAACGCAACTAAACCGATTTTCGTAAACAATAACTATGATTGTTTAACAGTAGTTTCAAGTAAGAGAGTACCTACATAAACAAACATAATGCCTATTATCGTTTATGTGTATATTTATTGAAGTGAAAGAAACTAATCTAGGATATATTTATTACAATTTGAAAAATAAACTAAACTATACAAAAAGTAAATCGTACTTACATTTACATTACACGTTATTGTTAAATCGCGAATCGTCTAAATTGACATTTAAAAACGTAAGTTTTTCTACTTAACTTCTTGTTAACCGTGTTCTTCTTTTATTTAAAATTACAACCAGATTTTGAACATATGTTTACATTTACAATACTTTTTGATAAATTCGATATAAGTAATTGTACTACGTCGGATACTATGGATGTAAGGTTACCGTTTGCTAAAATTTTATTGCAAGATTCTTGAAGGCAGCGTATAACAATCACTGAACTACCCTTTAAGTATTTTTGGCCACTCATTGTACTTGTTATTTCTTAAAGCCGTAAAATTTGGGAAAATTGAAAACAAATAATCCAGTCTTCATTATTAAGATTTGGTCCAAGTCTAAGTCTGTATTAACTAATACAAAACTGGAACGGATTGCCTCTTCTAACTCGGTCATTCTTTTTAACATGTAATAGGTGAAGTTCTACCTAGTTTCCACGTCTTGGATTGGCCGTATGGGAACTTTGTTATGTTGTAATTATTACTTTAAAAGCCTTTCAAAAGATAAGGTACTTTTTTTGAAATGTGTTTTTTTAAAAACTGAAATTTGAAATTAGTGAAATAATTTCACTAATTTTAAAAGCGATCTTTTCTGAATTATAATTTCCAGAAAAATGGCAGCAGCCTAATAAAATCGTTTTAAATTCTAAATTTTCGGTTAAATATTGTCCTGTTAATGCGATGTAACTCAGTTACTCCATATGTCCAAAGGTCAGGAGTAATACAGATATTTTCTACTTCTTTAACAACTTGTGATCTAATAATTTGCTTAGTTTTGGTATAACATTCCTGAAGTAATAAGCCTGACGTAATGAACAAGTTTTTCTTGTTGGTGGTTTATATCCAGGAATCCACCCTGCAAACTTTTTAAAAGCTCGTTCTTCAACTATGGAAAACGGATGAAACGAGTCTTTGCCTAGGTTTATTAAATCCATATCTATTTGTTTCTTTTGTTCTAAACTAATATTTTTATTAATGGAAGTATCCATCACCTTTTGACGCTTGGGTCGCGGTGGCAGTATGTCAGTACTTGTAGTAGAAGTAGTCGAAACGGACAGAAATGCGCCAGGAGAAGTTTCAATCATTGCAATATTTAGAAAATGGACCATAAAAGCTGCATCTTCTACAAATGCGCATTTTTTGAAAATAAGATATTATTCTTATACTAGGTCAATAATTTTGACTAAGAAAAATAATTCATAATTAAATATTTACAATAAATAAATCATTTGACGAACTATCAATAAAGATTTTAAATCGAAAATGCAGATCAATCGTAAATCGAAACTCATTCATTAATCAGAATACGTAGTTATAAAAAACAAAAGAAAGAGTTAAGAAGCTTATAGTATTTATAGCTTATAGCCTTAAGTATTTTATACTTCTATAAAAACGGGGAAAGAACATTGTACTACTGAAAATCAACCAGTACAAGAAAAAGAAACTGATAAAGATGACTTAAGTCCATGGTGTATTTTTGATGAATTTATTAGACATGACTCATCTAAACATACACCTGTATCTAGAGATATAAAAGAAGTCGACATGTATTTGTCTGATGATATTACCCACAAAAAATTTCGAACGGTGATTGGAAATGTCCATCACAGTGGTGGAAAAACCATCGCCATGTATATCCTAACTTAACCACTATATTTATAAAATATTGTAGTATTGTAACAAAATCTGTTCATTGTGAACACATGTTCAAAATCTGGTTTAATTTTAAACAAAAGAAGAAACAACAAGAAAAGTGGAAAAACGTATGTTTTT